>NW_022639594.1:604423-616317 GCF_010583005.1 Odontomachus brunneus
GAGAGAGAGAGAGAGAGAGAGAGAGAGAGAGAGAGAGAGAGGACAACGAGAGAGGTCGGAGGCGGTTTGCGGGGGATGGTCGCAGGACGAGTGCCGGATTATATCCGGACCAATTCTACCGAAATGTATCTCCGTCGTTGCGCCTGAGCACGTTCGAATGTGCGTGCGTGCTGGGCTACGTGTACCTTGTGTAGGTACGCTCGCGCGCGCGTGTGATATTGTCGCTGCACGGAGCGCGATCCGGAAATAGAGAGTGTACAGGCACAGGCTAGTAGACAGGGCGAAAAATCATTGCCATCGGCTTTACGTCGGCGCGGTTAGAAACTTCAGTTACCCTCTCTCTCTCTCTCTGTCTCTCTCTCTTCCGCTTGGAAACGTGTTTCGTGTAAAATTCTATTCGATAAGTGAGTACTCGCTAAATGCGGCGGATAACTAACTCAGATGCATATCGCTACTCGATTATTAATATCCGCGAACGGTCCCGAGTTAAATTCGTAGACATCTTATTAATTAAAGAGAAAGAGGTGAAAAACCGTGAAGATATATTCGAAATATAATTCGAGCGCATGTGGTGGTCGACTATATTAGCCAGTCAATCATCTGACAAATTAATGTACGTAAATGATACTAACCTGAGTGAATATTCCAGCGAATTTTTTAGAGAGGAAAATAAAAAGAGAGTTTTCCCGTGCGCGTAGGATGTAGCGACAAAAATAGAGCTGTGTGAACTGAGTGAAGTTTCCTATTTTCCGTTACATTGAACTCTAATTCCCGAGATATTTTCACTAAATCGTGTAATCAAAATGCGAGCACGGCAAGCAGGCCGATCGAGTGAATTAGTTAACGAAGTGCCATTCAGCGCACGGTCACTCGGCGTGAACGTTGATTGGCGAGATTTAACCTTAAATATATCAAAAACTGGAGAAAGGAGCACGTCGGGTTACGAAAACGGAAATGAAATGAACGTCCTCGCGGAAAATTGACAGTGCTAATTTCATGCGATATATTCAGTCGCGTGCGACTTCTCTCTCTCTTTTTTTTTTAATATCTTGTTAGGGGAAACTTCGAGCGTTATTACGGCAGGGGGTGTATAATCGATACATTTTTATCAAATGGAGATTTTACGCGTATAATCCTTCGACGAGAAACAATTTCATGAAATATTCCGATCTCCTCTTTCTCTCTCTCTCTCTCTCCCCTCCACTCCTCTTTTTATTAAACTCGATACAAGCGCCGCGATAACCAATAATGAATAGATCGGCGATACCATCCCAGGCATTTTGCGCGCATAACATTTTTCGTCGCTATAATCTAAACGCTATTTTTTCCGATGCAATTACCTCGCGTTACACGCGAGATTGCGGCCGGAGTATCGCCCAGACGCTCACGCGTAAGAGAGGGAAAATCGGCGTCTCCGTAGGGGAATCGCGTTTTTTCCGACCGTTGGGACTTCTCGGAAGCCGAACTACTTTCCGGGCTGTCGCTCGTACATTTTGATACATGTTGTAGAACAAACTGCAGGACGTGCGAGCGCGCGCACGCGCCGAGATTGACAAGCCGGGCGCGGAGCTTTGGACACACCGACAAGGAAGTTGGTGTTTCGGGGGATGCTGCGAGGATAGTGAGAACGCGCGAGAGAGATGAGAGAGAAAGAGAGAGAGAGAGAGAGAAGGAGAGACTGCGAGAGCGAGACTGTAGGAAGGGACGGTTTAAAATTTCACAATCCAGCGGTAAGCGATACGCTGGGCTAGGTTCATGAATATTTCAAGGTGTTTCGATACAGGAAATAGGAACGCCGCCGCTCACGATGCAAGCCGCCTCTCTTTGTCCCGGTTGCTCTACGCGAGATGCGGAAGTCATCCTCAAGGTTGAATGAGTGTCAAAGGTGTCGGTATATTCGGCAGAGGCGCTTTAAATGAAGATTATCGTTGCTTTTTTTCAATCAAAGGGAGATCCGGACACGAGCGCCGGCACTTGATACACGAATGACGTATGTGTGTGCGCAACGATAAAGGAATCGATATAATGCTAGCGCGCGCGCGCGCATATTTAAATATAAAAATATCCACGCTGTCGTTATTTAAAAATTGAAATAATCGACCACCCCGTCGGCATTTCCGCGTTAGCGGCGTATATCACGGCGGATTGTTTTGACGTTGTATCCTCGGCCTCCCCCGGAAATACGTTCTAGCAATCCCTCCATAGTGCCTCCTTCATTATTCATCTGCGCGTTCTCTTGTCCACTTTGTCTTTCCTTTGTCGTCTATCATATATCGATCGGTCGTATGTCACGGGGGTTAAGTTCGTTCGCGAAGCGTACCTATCGATCGCGAACGGGGCCCCGGCATCGCCGGCACCGCGTCTATTGTTTCGGCCACTCGGCGAACAAATTAATAGTTTGACACAATGATTCCAGCGTTAACAGTGCGCCCGACCGGCGTGAAACATGACGTGTCGCTAACCTACACGCATACACGCGCGTCCGCGCGATAAACAGCCATTATAAACGGAGTTATTTATTGCTTTTTATAATCGGGAAAGAGAACGGATGAATGGCTGCGCGCGCGAGCGCGCACGGGGGGATGGATAGAGCGCAGAGGGGGTATCGTCGGAACCGGAAGAACTCTCGGGGACAAACAAAGACGGCGGGAGAGCGCAAACTTCGCCGTGGGAAATTTAATAATATCCTTCCGCGCCGGGGGAATTTAAGGACTTCATAAAGTCGCGCGCGTTAAGTGCCGTTGGCGCGTCCCGACCCGTCTCAAAAATTTCATTACTCGCGACGTTCGCGTTCTTTTTTGGGCAGCGCGTCGCGCCGCCAAGACGGATATGCGAGACTCGTCTTCCGGAATAATCGAGAAGTGCGCGCGGTCTGACGCGAGATCTCTGTCGTCGTTCGCGTCGACCTTTAGCCTGCGGCGCCCCCTCGACAACACAGTCGAGAAGACGATCGCTGTGTTCTGCGCGTTACCATGCCGGGAGTTTCTACTTTCAAAAGTCCTTGCTTCTTTCCGATAAAACATGGGAAATTCTTCGATATGTTGGCATTTGTGCTTTCATTCAATGCATAAACATTTTCATTTCTGTGCAACCAAATGGAACAACAGCACAAACCGCGAAACTGTACTGTATAATATTATTTATTATATTTATTATTTATTTATTATTATTTATTATTGTGGAGAGAATATTACGATTTCTTTCTTTTTTCATACAAATTCTTTTCGACTTTACTATGCTTTTGGTAGTGCAGGAATAAACTGTAACGGTAAAAATAGGAAATATAAAACAATCTCAGATTATATCTTATTTTGTACTACAAACATTAAGAAAGATCAGGCACGATCGATGAGATACGATTTAGGAGACCGAAGGTTCCGGCGACTCTTCCTTGCATCTCCTTAACAAATGAGGCGCTGTTAGCGTACAGTGCGAGCGTCGGAAACGTCGGATGCATATATGCAGTATTCGCACTCAGGGTTAAATGGTTTACGGCGGTATCGGCAACGCGTCAGGCGGCAACGGGCGGCCAAAATCAGAAAGCATCCGCGCCACGGCGTTCCACCCGCATGAAAATCGCCGCGTATACATAATGCATGGAGGGGCAAAAGGGGAGGGGAGAAAAGGGGAGGGTCGGTGGCGGCCGATATTATTTTTCCGCGAGTACTATATCACGCGAGGAAATTACAAGCCCGCTTCAATAAGTAATAAATAACGTCTCGCGGGGGCTCGGTGGGTGTACACGAGACGGAGGGGGGAGAGAGAGAGAAAGGAGGGGATGAGAGAAAGAGAGAGAGAGAGAGGCCGTTGTCGTGCAGAGAACGCGGGACACATACTTTCTACTCTGTCGCCCTTCGCCCTATCGCCTCGCTCTGTCTCGCTCTGTCGCGTATACAGGTCGAGATCGCCGCCTTCCGCCTTCGTTCTCTCCCTCGTATTGTTAGCGGCGATGATACATTGGATTCTCTAACGTTTTCGGGAGGCAACCCCGAAAGGCGCGCACACGGACGCGCGTACACGAGAGAAACATCGACGGGAGAGAGCACGGCGGGATCGAGCGGAAAGTCTTTCGCGCTTTCAAACTCTTCCCTCGAGTAAAGAGCTCAATCTTCTCTCTGTATCACCCCTCCGTCTATCACTCGCTGCCACTCTCTTTATCCCTCTTTCATTTATGTCTTTCCGCCTACTGTTCAACTTTCATTCGCGGTCGACCCTCCGGCACGCCGCGTCGACGACACCAGATAGATCTGGCGAAACACACAGCGCGTCGTGGCGTAATTAATATATCCACAATTAAAGGTGAATGTATATTACAGCGCACGAGGCGGATAATTTATTCGCCGGGAAATTCAACACCGCCACCGCCTCCCCCTACTTTTCCTCCTCCGCCGACGACAGGTAAATCGAGATTCCATGAGGTTTCCGTTCATAATTTCAGAAGCCATAAAAGTACGAACGTATAATCAATTGGCGCAAAATTGCTTGAAATTGTATCAATTTCTCTTTTCCCTCCCTCTCTCTTTCCCTTTCAAGCGAAAAGAAACAGGCACATCGAGGGTTTCGTGCGGCGCGAATGCCGAGGCGAGAATGCTAATTAGCGGTTTCGCCTGAAGGACATCCTTTTTGCGTTCCTCTTGTCGGCCGTGCGCGATGAGGAAACTATTGTAAATGGAATCCCGGTCCCCGCGCGGTCTGTGTGTAAGGGCGCGTTCGCACGAGGTAATAACTACAATTAAATTGCAGTAAGAGTGGCGAGGCGCGGCGGGGCTTGGCCCATGCCAGGCCATCGCATGCTTTAAAACTCATCGGCGTGATTTATCGTAAAAATTCCGCGTGCAGACGCGGGCTCGGCAACTTTCTTCTTTCCGGTCTCGTTGCCGGTGGTGTACAACTCGATATAACTGCTCTGCAACATCCCCGAAGCCGAAGGTGTTGCAGACAGCCAGTTCAATTTCATGGCTTACACTGTTCCTCCATCCGCCGCAGCCTATCGCGCCCGCGCGCGCACCATCTTCCTTCTTCTTTTATGTCCCCCTTCCCTCTGCCCTGGCCTCTCGCCTCCTACCTCATCTCACCCTTCCTCGAGCGGCCTCCACCCTTTGAAAACTTTTCTACTCGGCATCCTCGAAACTTTCAAATCACTTCCCCGTTTCCCTCGAGCTTTTTAAAAATTCATCCCCCCTCCGCTCGCGCCCATCTCTCAAGAGCCGTCCCCCTGCCGTACTCGAAGAATCGCGCGATGGATAGAGGCAGAGAGAGAGAGAGAGAGAGAGAGAGAGAGAGAGAGTGTGCATGGGTTAGGGGTGGCTCGACGCGGCCTGAAGAACGAGTGAACACTTAATTTGTAATTGAAATGCCAAGGAATCGCTCGATCGCGACGTGGCGGCGACTGCGACGTTTGAGAGGGTGAAATGGACGGAGGCCGAAAGACAAAGCCGTTCGAGCGGAAGCAATTAATATTTTCCATCCGTCGAAAAAGCCGGAAGATCGAACCGCCGGGCCCAGAGAGGGTGGCGGAAAGTTCGCCGTGCTCGACATTGACGATCTGACTCGACTTGATTGTAATACCGGCGGAAAACGAACGAACGCGACAATCCCGATTATCTCCCCGCGACCTCACGAATTTAAGCCCGCGAATTTAAGCCCGCGAATCTCCGCCGCGCGCTGCTCTGTTTATCGAATTATTGCGTAACCCAGTTTTCCGCCCGCCGGACCGAACTGACTACGTTGTGGGAGATAGACGCAAACCACGTGATATGGCGAGGCGAGGCGAGGTGAGACGAGGCGAGGCGACCGTGGAGACTCAAATTTGCACGTTCACGGCCGAACGAGCCCCGTTCCGCGCACCTTATTCTCCTTTGCGAATTTAAAATCGCCGTAGACGCACGACGTCGCTCAACCACGAAACGAGTCCGGGAGTAGTAGTTCGCATGATCGATTATCGATAACTCCGGCTGGCTTGAACTTTCAAAAAAGTCCTCGGTCCCTCCCGTCTTCCTCTATTTCCCTTTTCCCCTTCCCCTCCTCCTCCCCGCACGCTGCCGCTTTAACTGTCTGTCCACCACTCCGCTCCCACCGCTATTACCCCTTTCCTTTCTCGCTCGCCGACCCTCGTGCGCCTTTTTGTCTCTTCCTCGTTCGATATTTCTCTCGTTCGCTTCTCTTCCCTGTTTCTCTCTCTTTCCCACCCTCCCTCCCTCTCTCTACTCTTTATCTCGCTCTCGCCATCTGCTACCCCCTAAATGGTCACTCTCGAGGATCCACTTTGTGCCGGTACGAAACGATTCGACCCGCCGGGCGGAGGAGAGTGGGGGAAAACGATTTTTCAGCCGTTTGACTTTCATTTCCTAATTGCTGCCGCAACAGAAGCTGTCGCGCAACTCCGAATCGACGACTGGAAATTCATCGCGCTCTTTCCGGGGTTATCGATCGCCGGGGTCGAACACTTTTTGTCACTCGGCGACCTGACCAGAAACCCCGCGGTAAACGGGACGACGGACCGCCAATACGCATCGGAAGTAGATTGAAGAGCTGATTAATTTATCGCCGCTACCGACGAAGGACGAGGGCGATCGAAGGGAGGAGAGCGGGAGAAAAACAGAGAGAGAAAGTCTACCTCACAATCCTGCTCGTCGGTTGAACTTTACTTCAGCTTAGTTACCGGAGAGATATATCGCGTTAAAAATTGCAAAGTTGAAATTTCTACAGGGAGCGAGGGAGACGCAGAGAAGAAGGGCTCGCTCGCTCACTCGACGTTCTCTCGTCGAGGAAATATAAATCGAGCGAATCAGTCACGTAGATTCCCGTCGTTAAAATCAAAGTCGCGAGTTTAAGGACTTCTCGTGTGCGCGGATTAACGTACATACGTGCCATCCTACCTACATACGTACGCGCGTATATTACACGTGAACAACGTGCAGGATATTCCGAGCGAGCGACGGAAACGATGTCGATGTCCCGATGCGTGCTAATGGAATAGAAGCTCGCGTGGGAGACGGAGTCGCGAGCTCGGCTGCCGGCAGTATCGGTCCGCGGCTATTCATGCGAAACTAGGAGTGCGAATCGCGCTTTAGGTACTCGCACGGGTTACGATATCACCACACGCGTGATTATCGCCGTATTAACGCACGGACATACGAACCAAAGTGAGCGACGGGCCGGCCGCGATCATGCGGCAATTCGACGCTTCGCGTTTGGCTCCTGAGTTTCAGAGCTGTGCCGACCGAGCTGATGGCGTGCGGGCGGGATGAGACTAACGGCGGCCGGTGAAAGCGTCCGGATGTGCCGGCGCGAGCTGGCTTTGCGCGCTCGTCTTTAAAGATTCACGCCCCCTAAATCGACAAGCGTGCTCTTTCCGCGGCGGCGCGCGAGACGGCGACGTAACCGGAACGGGAAAATGTGTAGCCCGCAGCAAACCTTGAAACACGTTTTCCTAGTGCCGCGCGCGCACAGCTTAAGTGCATGCAGCGCGCCGTAAAATGAACGGCTGCTTCCATTATCCGGGAGCTTGTCGGCGAACGTGGCAGCGACGCCGCCGAGAATGGCAAACGACGAGCGAATCACGCGAGGCGATAATTACACTTTTACGACGGACAGCGGCGATAATTGTATTTTCGAAGAAGAGTGGCCGAAACTATACGCAAAAGCGAGAGTAAATCACACGAAAGAAACACCCCCGAGCTGTGTATGTGCGCGTATGTTCCTCCATTGATATCAGGGATTTATTTTCTATTTCTTGGAGTGATATCTCACTCAAGATGAGTGAAGAGTGGCAGTATGTTCACTCAAAGCGACAGTGAAAACACTGCCACTCAAAATCACAAAAGTGAATGTTTCACTTAAGCTTAGAGTGAATTCTGCAGGGAAAAAAAAATTTGCTAATACAAACAACTTTATATAAAATTTATATAAAATATTAACTGCATAATATATATATTATCAAATCTTTTAGCTATCATAACTAAATAACTTTGCTATGAAAGCAAGAAAATTTGCTCCTGCAGTTAATATTTTTAGTTGTCCATATATTAGCAAATCTTTTTTTCCGTATGAATTTATGAATGAATGTTTTAGTCAATTAGAATATGAATACATTCCTGTGACAGTGAAGGATATTAGGTACAATTTTTCTCCAATTTCGAGTGAATAATCAATTTATTTTAAGAGTGCTTAAAAAAATATGCTCTAAAAAATACTTACATGGAAGTAACTATATTCCATATAAGTGTTAATTTCTTGAAGCAAATTCTGCATATAAGAGTTAATATTTTTTTAAATACTCTATGAGTTTTTTTAAATACTTTATATAAGTGGAAGATCGTTAAAATTTGACTCGATAGTAATTTTAAGGTAAAAGTACCAATGCTATTAATAACTTTGGTATCTAACTCTAAACTTATTATTTTGGGTTTTCAAGTACAAATATTTGAACTTTCAATATATGTATTTATTGCAAGTTTAAATATTCTTATTTAAGGACCAAACAACAAGATGAAGGTAAGAAGAAATTGGTACTTTTATCTTACTTTCCAAATTCTCCAAATCCCCAAGAAATTTAAAGAGCAATTGTCGGCGAGCGAGTGCCAGACGTCGGAAATCTGACAATGAAATTAACGAATCGTCGTGTTGTTTGCATGTTTGAATGTTTAGAAACACCGTTGTGATCCAGTACGTTTAAGCGTCCCGAGATCAATGAGACGTCGCGAAGTTTGCTACAGCGGAATAGGATGCGCATAGTGACAGTGCGGATAAGTCGACAGTGGTAAAGTCTGGCGTTTAGTCGGACTAGTGAATAGGAGCGGCATCGACGGGACGATCGTGGGTAGTCAAGGCCCGGCTTACGACGACGCGGAGGAGAAGAATCGATCGCGCATCCGCCCCGACGGCGGTTCCCGATGTCCTTTGGTCCGGGCTTAATGACGCCTGAACTGGAGTTTAATCGCGGATTAAGTACGATCCAGCGGCGTTCCAATGCGATTAGAAAAAGGCCGGCGGAGGAGCGGACGGGCGGGCATGCAAATGATCGCGCGCGATATTGCTCCCTGCGTCGTCTTTTACAAGCGGTCACGTTTCATCTTTACGTTTGCTTTTCGCGAGCGCGCGTACTGTCGTCGTGTTTAACATTTAAATGAGTCGTTGCTCGGCGCATTTAGTTTCGTCGCATCCGCTCTCGCGATCATCGATCGAAAGTGAAAATGGTCTCGCGTCAGAAGAATTTTATTATATCGTGTTTCCACGAAAAGAATAGATTTGCTATTCTGATTGGAAATCTCGCTAATTTGACACATTTGCAGCCGTAATACATACGGACAGCTAGGTTTCTATGCTACTATGATCAGTCAGGAGCTATTAAACAAAGCATTCAAACAACAATGACATCGTCAAGCTCTGTGTATATAACAACGCTTTCAAGTAATTAACGTTAAACGGATCGCACGTTTCAGAGCGGCATAAAATAATTGATTGTACCCGAGTCGAAATTTTTGATTCTACATTGACCCTGCAAATTCCGTCGAACTTGAAGAGTCAATGAAGAATCCTAAGATCTATAAGCTATTGACCTACCTTGATGCTGCAAATGGCTGTTTGCTGCTGTTTTCTTCATGTAGACGAAATTCGAAGAGGTATTCGTTCCAGAATTATTTACACAGAGAAAAGAATTTGGTTGGATTAACATGAAGTTTGGTTTTAATAAACGAACCAATGCGTTTTGGTCCAAAGACACAGAATCTCAGTGGTTTCTTTGATCCAAATTATAGCTCTAAGAACCAGAAATTCCATTTTCTTCAACCAAAACGGTTCGTTTATTACAACCAAATTTTTCTCTCTGTGTAATACCGAAATCTTTTAATTTTTAATTATTTAAATTATTTTTTAATTTTAAAAATTATTTATTTAATAATATAATAATTAAAAATATAATAATATATAATAATAATTAAGATTTATTTATTTAAATTAAAAGTTATTTCCACGGAAAAAAATTTAATTAACGTGAAGCTTGATTTTAATAAACGAACCAATATGAAATGTGTTTTCTGATCTGAATTTTTTAAATTGTTTTAATTATTTTTTAATTAGTTAATATCTCCATGCATTTAAGTAGAATATCATTCATAAACTGCGAATTGCTCGAAATAGCCGTGATTTAACGACCAAGATTCGATGTTCATCTCATATGTCACATTTTTTAACTAAATGACAAAGTCTACAGATACACGATCTTTCGTTGCCGTTTCCCGTCGCATCACGTTTCACGTAAATGTTGGAAAAATTAAGTACTCGGACACATCGAATGCACAAAACCAACACTCGCTCACTGCCATTCACGACAGTCGCCGAAAAATCTCAAAAAACACATATCGTTTGTATGAATGTCGAAAAAGATAAGAAGGTAAGAATCCTCGGCCGCGTCGAGTCAACCAATTATTTAAGTCCACTCTCTCCCCGTTCCCGCTTTTTGAATATTTACACACGCGATTGGAAATGTGCGAGATGTGGTTACGTTTAAACGAGGAAACAATTTGTATAGGAAATATCGAGAAAGAAACGAACGCGAGAAGAGATGATGGAATCACTATTATAAACTCTGGAATAATCGATGAATCGTGGAATATTTTATATATCATCACTCTTCTATACGTTATTCGGCGATTTCTCAAACAGAAGTGGGATTAAAGCATGAATTGCGAGCGGCATACTTATCACCTACCTTAGATATCTTATCTCTCGATGCATCTTCTTCCAGGAAACGTCAAAATAAGTGCATTCGATGCGTAAAAACCACTCGCCAATTGCCATTCGCGATAATTGCTTGACGGGAACATTTCAGAAAATGCACATCGTTTGCGCGGAAAAAGTCAGGAATCTTCGCGAACGATTCATCTTCGCGAACGACAACTAATCATTTAATAAAGTGTTTTTCCCGCTGTCCTTCAAATTCTTTTCCCCGCTTAGATCGTTATAGAAATCATGTGATAATTAATAATGAACGAAATATTCATATCAATACAATTGACGAATACGATATGACAATTGACGAAATGTGGTTATATTCGAACGAAATTTATATATATATTTAAATATAAGAACATTAAATTATTTAGTAAGGATTAAAGATTGGATAAATTGATATAAGAATAAAACACTTAATCTAATCTCTTCCTAATGTTTTTTTTTTTCTTTTTTCGTTTCTGTGAAATGTTTTGATGGAACCAAATGATAAAGTTTTCTTTTTTCTCGATTAAATGACAAAATTTTTTTTCTTTTTTTTTCTTTTTACTGTTGCAGACGTATATTTACGATGTATTTATGTATTTATGTATTTACGATGTATTTATGATATGTCGTTTACTGCTCTAGACGTATATTTACACAAGCTAGGTAAAATTATTTAGAACGGGAAAATGCTCCAGTCGTTGATCAGTGCAGTGCAGTGGATCAGTGCAGCAGGCTGCTGCAGACGTATTTAAACGAGATGGCAAATAAAATGCGCGTACCGCTGGCATCCGTAACAATTAAATGCGCAGTGAAAAGGTTAATGGAAGTTTCGATGAGATTTGTAACTCTTAAAAGAGCTAATATGAAGCTGTAAAGGCAAAGATGTATTATTAACAATTATGTGTCCAATAATGCTGTTTATCAAAGCGATTTAATTGTAGGTTCGATACAATAACAAATGCCAACAGATGCAAAACGATGTTGGCTGATGTTGACAAGATCGGATTAGCGACCAAAGAAGCATTATTGGACGTGAAAATCAACACTTGCGAGGTTTATATTATATCCTAGGACCGGTATTCATAGAGTTATAAATTATTTAAGATCTTTGTGTGTGTGTGTGTGTGTGTGTGTGTGTGTGTGTGTGTGTGTGTGTGTGTGTGTGTGTGTGTGTG
>NW_022639594.1:616559-620194 GCF_010583005.1 Odontomachus brunneus
AGAGAGAGAGAGAGAGAGAGAGAGAGAGAGAGAGAGAGAGCATAATTGACTACAGATTCGTATTCATGGACCGTTACTCTACTGTTCGGGAGTTACTGTTTCTTGCACGAAATAATGTAATAAATATAGTACAGAAATAATGTAATAAATATAAATAGGCGATTAATCGAAGATCAAGGAAGCTGAATTATAGATCGAATGATGATACACTATGAATGCCGGCTTAGATTTCGACTCGGGTATTTCTTTATCCCCGCCATAAGTTCATTAAAAACGAAAACTTTCCCCATAATAAATGATTTGGCATACCTTGGAAATATATGATATTTCGCTGCCCACGTCTCGGCGTCCTTCTTCCTCCGTTCTGACTTCTCAACCCAGTAACTTGGCTGCTTCATCGTGGCACTGACACTGACACTCGCGTAGACGCGATGCAATCGAAGACACACGTGTTGAATAACGCGATGCCGACGAGAAACTAAGTACCTCAAAATACCGACGAAATAATTCAATCACCCGAAAGAAACAACAGATAACGTACACGACACGCGTAGTCTGTAGTGTTGGCCGCCGGCCCGGGACTGAATGACGAGATCCGGGAAAATCCGCGAGGCACACGGATAAAGATCGCCTAGAAAGCGCCGGATGTTTTGACCGTGTAGAGGAACAATAGTTAATACAACGATCCATGTAGCTTGTGGTGTGCGTGTCACTCGCCGGCCCGGAACTGAATGAGAATACCTGGAAAAATCCGCGAGACACAAAGGTAAACATGACCGCCTTTAAGGTGTTTTGACTGTGTCGCTCGGTGCTCAACCGATGAGCGCCGACTGTTGACGATGGTAGAGGATAATTTTACATTTTTTGTAGATTGTTTTGGTATTCTCGCGCGCCTCACATTTATTTCTGTTTCTGTTTTGTTTTTTTTTAAAGCCCGCGGCGCACGATGTTCGATTCTCTGCTGTACATAATTTCGATGGTAACGTTCATTATTTCTTTACTGTGATATGATATGATGATATTTCGATACGATAATACACAAATGAAACTCGAGCACATGACCGGTTCTGATGCACCGGTGCATGCAGAAAAGAATGCGCGAAATAATTCGAATCAAAATTATGTCGCGTTCATGCACAGCAAAGTTGAGCAACGTGTACCACGGATTTAGCCGAGCGTTATTTTAAGCAAAATAATGTATTTCTTTTGATATTGTAAGAAATTCTCTAAGAAAAAACAGAGCGAACGAGCAAACGCGAAATGCAAACAATATCTTTGCCGCCATTTCCGCACTAGCTTGCGCCAAAGCAAGTTGAAATTAACGTTGTTCTTAGCTCTTGTTAGTTATGCGCTTTGTAGTACGATTGGCGTGCGCGCGCTCATGACGGGAGTGCTAAATGAGCAACGGTGCTTCTCTATGCGGGAAATTTATCAAACTTTGCCTCGCACAAAAATGTACGACTCGTTAAAACGGCAGTCTCTCGGATTAATCAGCTGTTTTATATGCAAGTGTACTCTGTATGTCGTGGACTGTATGCGCAGAAAGTTCTGGTAATAATCGATAAGCGCACTCATAATTCCCGGACTTTTTAGATTAGATGTGCGCTATGCGGGAAGTTCGTTAAGATACACGCGAGTCTTATTCTTTGCGAACTGCAGCTGTGTATGTTTGTGTGTGTGTGTGCACAGCACGGAATAAATTATCAATGCATTAACTTGAGCCAACGAAGGAGAAGTAAGACGTGATATTCGTCGGCGAAGAAAAAGCTCGTTACGTAACTTCGATATACTATTCGTACGACTCGAATTCATATAATGCGAATTTAGTCCATGGATCAAATGAAAATCAAGAGAGAGAGAGAGAGAGAGAACGAAATCGGTAAACGCACAAGGATAGACGAGATTTTCTTATAATGATGAATGAGTTTCGTCTGCGATTATACGATTTTGCAATATTGTTATCATTATTGTTGTTTTGCGTTAATATTTTAACGCGTTAATATTTTAACATTTTTTTAAGTCTTAACTTATTCTGAACCGCGACATGTAATTAAGCAAGTAACACGTGAAATTAAATTGGTAAAAGAGAGTGAGACTCGACTTCGCTTCTATTATTAAGGAGAGAGAGAAGAGAGAGTATACGAGACTCATTTTTAACTCCCGAATCCTTACATATATACATATATGTGTATATAATATCACCTACGAAAAGAACATCTACACAAATTTTTTTTATTTGCGCAAGTTTTGATAAATACTATCGATTAATAATCGTACAATTAGCACAAAGGTATGTTTTGTATATTCATAATGCACACATACACATGTTTTTTTCAACGAAATTTTCATATTTCAAACTGCAAGAGATAATTTTATCAATGTTTTAATGACGAATAAAAAAAATTTAGTGCACTTGCTAATTAGTGTCGTTTCAATTCGAATATTTTTTATACCATTTAATTTTTTGCCTTTTTTGTCATTTTTGTCGAAGACGTGGGATAATATCGCGCGTCGTTAGCGAGTAATTACATGTGTTTCGAAGACATACGCGGCAGAAATGCGTTTTCTATAAACATCGATATTTCCTACACGCTAAGGAGAAGAAAGTTTTTTTTTTAATTTACCTATTTACCTCTATTAATCTTTATTAGATTTTTTAAATATTTGTTAATCGCGCACAGTATTCTGTCTCTGACGCGTTGAACAAATTACATAATTAATATTTTGCTTATTGAAATTTAAAAAAGATCAAGATTCCGTTGCGTGTGCAACAGATAATAGTTTAATTACTCGAACGGTCATTATTCGACGCAAATGAGACATTAATCGAACTCAGTGCGAGATTAATGACGCGATGATACGGCGAAAGCGTGTAAATTCCGCACGATATCCGCCAACAGCCGCCCAATTTCTTTGAGAGTCTCCGGCTATTGCGGCGAAGCTGGGTAAAGAAAAGCCCGTACAACGAGGAGAGAGATGGCAGGAGGAGGACGAGGAGGAAGAGGAAGAAGTAACAGACAGAGGAACTACAGTCCGCGTCGCCTTTTTTCTCGAGGAAATCGCGAGGTACTTTAAGCAAGGCGCATAATTCCCCTCGACGTATTCACGGTAACTTCCGATTCTCTACCTCTGGACTCGCACACCGTGGCTCTTAATATTGGATTTTTGTGCCGTCTAGACGTGAACACTCGAGCGTGCTTTTCCTCAGAGAACGCGCGTGCTTGCACACACACTGACTGACACGTACACACACACGAGCACTGAAGAGTATCGCGTACGCAAACACTAAAAGCTCCTCGCCGAATGTTCTTCACCGTTGCCGCTTCATTCAGACTTGCTTACCCATCTTGCGCGCTCGAGAGCGTTACTTGCGCGAAACCGTCGTTTTCGGTCTAAATTCTGATAATTCGCGTCAATTTGACATTGGCACCGCTGTGTATGTCCGTGAAATGAATTTGCCTCGTGGCCCACTTCGAAATATCGTGTAAACGCATCGAGATGCGTAAAAAATGAAAAATCGATAAAGAGATGCTTCGAATCGTAATATTATACACACATATATATATATACATATACAATATTCGATTCGTAATATATATATATATATATATATATATATATATATATATATATAT
>NW_022639594.1:620694-621748 GCF_010583005.1 Odontomachus brunneus
TATGTGTATATATAATATATATATATAGATTAATATATATATATATATATATATATATATATATATATATATATATATATATATATATATTCATAATATCTAGTATTATATGTGTTAAATTTTATGTGATCTTGTAAAATGAATTTTGTATTTTATATATGAATTTTGCATATGACTTTTTCATATATATATGAAATAAAAAAATTTTAATTTTATATATCAATCCTTGTATAAACAAAAATGACTTGTGTACGAATATAAGTTGTGCGACAATTAACGCGAAATTGCGCGCGAAATGAACGTAAAAGTTTCCGTAAAGTTTCGCGATAAGTAAACGTGTCCCCGTGAGTTCATTTATTCGTCACCGGTTTCGTTTAACTTTACCACCTCTCTCGCGGGAGCTAAGCCGCGAAATCGAATTTTATATTTTACGTGTCTCGGGGAAACGTCTTGCTTGTTTTCACGTCAGAGACTCCTTGTTGTGTCGCAAGCCTGCAATCCGCTTCTCTCTTATTACTATTTACGGAACATACTTGCACGAACGATAACAATGAGAAGAAGGAAGGAAGGAAGGAAGGAAGGAAGGAAGGAAGGAAGGAAGGAAGGAAATTAGGAAGGAGACTACGTGGAAACAGTATCTTCGTTCCTCTCCTCCGACGTACCGACGAAATCTTAGCGTTTCTAATTATCGCGCTTCAATCCGCCGTTCACGTGCGGTCGACAGTTTCGTCTATGAAGAGAAGTTTTACCGGTCTCGTTATCGTAGCGCGGGCTGGATTCATTAGACGCATCGGCATTTACGCGTCAAATACGGCCCGGCGGATCTGTATGTTTGCGAAATGGGTAACGCACGCCGCTCCAATAATTTTAATATATTTATTCGTTAAACACGCGCCGGTGCACGTTTGTTTGCAGGTGTGTCAGCGAATTTGCCGAAAATGCCGATACCATCAATTTCCAGCCCGGAGCTCTTTCGGTCTAATGTTTAATCGGTATTAGTAGGTCATTGGAATTCGAGCTGCAACTCCGGTCGCTCCCCCCCCCCCCCCCCCCC
>NW_022639594.1:621775-622949 GCF_010583005.1 Odontomachus brunneus
CCCGCGCGCGCTCGCTTCTCTACGCTCGCTCTCGTGGTTCTTCTTCGTTCGTAGTTCGATTGATTGAGAAATTGCATGCGTTTGAATTGGGCGAGCGTTCGCGAGACGGCGACTCGTCATTATGCAATTACACGAAATGTCAATTCGGCGTTTAAAAATTGCGAGATACATCCGGTCTCGCATAAACAACGAGCGTAACGAAGGACGCACGTACGTGCGATAGATGAAATGTAGAAGAGAGCAAAGTAGGTGCAGAGTAGATGCAGAGAAATGAGAAAGAAGAGAGAGAGAAAGAGAGCAGCATGTACTGGTTTGCGTTTTGGTATGTGGCTAGCACTGTGATCTTGTACAAAATTATTTTTAATCTCGCAAAATATTGCTCAATATCATCACGCTCATTGTGACGTGTAGAATAAAGTGTACAAGTATAAGAAATTTAGTTTGTAAATACAAAATAATGTTGTTAATACAAAATAATGACCAGTAAAAAGAAAAAAAAAATAACACTCGGAATTGCGTACAATTGTCAAAAGTATCATCAAGAAATGAGATTTCCGACGCTTCTCTGCTAGATCAGAATAGAAAGAAAACAATTACTCAACACCAATTTAGCGGTGAGTGAAAAACGAGGAAAAAACTGAAAGAGAAAGAAGGTGGAAGGGCAAGAGGACGAGGAGAGGCGAGGGGATTGAAGGTGGAGCGCCGGGGGGTGCATCGAAGGGAAAAAAAGGACGAATCGCGCGCACGGATGAACGAGTATCGAGCGATCGTTTCGCCGAGGCGCACGTACCACCGAAATCCCTGATTTACCGCTCGAGGACCGTGAGCGCCGCTTGCTATTCCTCGCGAGCGTGCTTGCAGCCGCGGCGACGCTAATTCGTGTGCGACGAGCGTCGTACGTGGCGCGCGTGTATTAATGCTCACACGCGTACACGTACTCTAACGCGAGCGTGTGCGTACGAAGCGCACTTACGCACACTTGCGCCCACGCTAGATGTTTATTTCCGCGCTGCGGAGAATACGCGCGCACACGCTCGCGTTCGCGCGCACACGCTCGTCGACCTACAGCCGTGTCACTCGCACGATCTCTGCATATGGCACGTATATGCACGTGTATCTAAGCGAATTCTCTCTCTCTCTCTCTCTCTCTCTCTCTCTCTCTCTCTCTCTCTCT
>NW_022639594.1:624468-636825 GCF_010583005.1 Odontomachus brunneus
CTCTCTCTCTCTCTCTCTCTCTCTCTCTCTCTCTCTCTCTCTCTCTCTCTCTCTCTCTCTCTCTCACTCACTCACTCTCACTCACTCACTCACTCTCTCTCTCACTCTCTCTCTCTCACTCACTCACTCTCTCTCTCTTTCTCCGTTGTATTTAGCCGAATGTTTACACGCATTCCCCCGTATCCACCTACCACGTTTTCGCACGCACATTCAGCCAAGCCGGGATAGTCACGCGCGCGGGGACAACGAGCAACGCTATAGCAACGGCATAGTAACGGGACGAAGCGCCCCCGCAGGGGGTGTATATGTGTGCGAGCACGTAATATCATTTACACTCTCCGAAATCTACAAACAACTGGAGATCGCGAGCTCGCGGCGGATATGAGCCAGCGAACGCTCGCGTCAACGAGTTCCTCGGATTATTGCGTTAATATCGCCGCCGATTAATCGATTACTTTCCACCGTGCAATTTCCCGATCATCCCGGTCGTAATTTCGTTAACGGCGTTTAAATCACATTAAAACTTTGCGACTGCTATATGTGAATTGGTCGAGGTATCGTAGCGTGGTTCAAATCGTTACTCACGCGTCACGTGGATGGATCACGGACGGATGGATCGAGACGGACGTCTTCAGTTTAGGGGCGGCCCTTAATCCCAGTGTTGAATATTAATTGATCAAAATTTCCTTCGCTTGAAGTAATCAGTGAGTAATCAAGAACCAAGATTAATCAAAATCGTTATGAGTAAAATCACAAATAGTATCATCGATTGACCAAACTAATTATTAATCAATTTATAATCAATCACATCAAAATTTGATTAGTAATTAATTTCGTTAGTCGATGGAATTATTTGGAATTTTATATGTAACGAGATTAATTAATTCTGATTATTGATTTGTATTTGTGTCTGTGTGTGCATGTATGTGTGCCGATTATTTCAGTCAAAGAAAATTTTTGTCGATTAATGCCCAACGCTGACCTAATCGTAGATTATTAGTGTTATTTTTTACCTATATTTTATAAGTTTACATTTTATACAGTTTAAGAAAAAAAATGTTAATAATTGGTATTAGTTTATTTTCTTTCTGTAAAGAAGTGATTAAAAACGTTAAGACAGATTGTCGACAAAAGAAAAGAAAAAATAATTAAGGGAAGTCAACATGACAATTGGAAATAACGAATTAACCACTATTACTACTGCAGCATTGGCAGTTTAAGGTTAACGAAAAACGACCAAGACGTTCGTAACACGTTTGTGAAGAATAGAACAAATATATCCGGCGATAAAGTCTCGCTTGGCCGGAATTGCGCGTGCAGATAGACAGCTGGACGTGATATCGTCTTGAGAGCGGCACGAGGCGGCTGCTGCTGTACAGCAGCATCCTCGGCTGGTGGCTCTCTCGTATTTATTACCCGAAGCGAGCGCGAAGAAAAATCCTCGCGCTCAGTTTTCATTTCTACCCTGCGCGGCCCGCTGTTTGCCGTGGACTCCTTAAATTTTGCAGAACACCGCCCTGTGTTCGCGAACGTGCGCGAGCGAACGGACGGACAGATCCGAGCTGTTCTTCCCTCTCTCGCTCTTCTCTCCACCTGCCCCCTGTAATTCCACACACACACACACACACACATACACACTTCCCTGTGCCCTTATCCTTCCTTCCCGACGAAAGGCGGATTCAAAGCCAAGGCGTTGTCACCGCTTTTCCACGGCGTAACGACCCATCCTTCTTCTCTCCCCTACACCCTTCACCCTTTCGCAGAGAGACATCGCGACACACATACGTACACGCACACATGCGCCCTCGCTCGCGCGTACACATTCGCTTCCGCCTCGTTCGTTCCTCTCTCTCTCTCTCTCGACTCTCTCCTTCTTCCACTACTCCCCCGTGTAACCCTCTTCCTCCACCTCTTTGTACCCTCGTCGGTCTGAAGATCAGCTCGAGTGCCTCGGCGTTTTGCGTGTTCCGGCAATTATTCCTCACAGTCGTTAATCTCCCCGCGTTTCCTGCACCGTGCCGTGACCTTTCGCGCAAATACGCACGCGGCCCGGCGAGCCTCGTTGTCTCACGTGAGAGCACTCGCTGCGTTTTTTACCCCCTTTCGCGACTCGTTGCCGCCGAGATCGCGAGCGATTAACGACGACCGGTGCGCGACAAATCGCGAGGTGGACTTGTCTACCGTTGGTTCGTTAAACTTTCGACTGCAATGCGCGAAACGTTCAGATCGACTTCAGCAATGTTATATAGCGTACAATACGAAATGGTCTGTGTGGGGGCGAAGTCGCACGTATTTAAGCGTACGAGGCGGACTCATTTTTGCGCGACGCGTATCTTACAATTAGACACTGCTCTGACACTTTCTGAGAGCGCGTTTCGCACTGTGCAATTCCGGCGCATCATATCTCAGACGCGAGACGGAACGGGAAGAAGGGAGTCAAGCGGACGGTGAGGTGTCCTCCGTGACTTCCGTCCCGTGATTACAGACTCCGGGAGCTTGGCGGAGTAAGTGACCGTAAAATTCAGCTGGATTTCATGGCGCCCCCGAAAAATTTAAGGGCCTACGGCTCCTATAATTTGAGGTCTTAAGCCGGCATTTAAGTTGCACGTGCCGCCAGACCACCATCACCGTCCCCGCCGACTCCGCTCTTCTACCTCCTTCTCCCGGCAACGCCAACATTATTACCGAGCTTAAAGCTCGCGTGCCTTGTAATCTTGAGCAGTGGGAAGTATATAATACGGCAATTGCCAGCTCGTTTGAACGAACCCTTACACTGCGCACGAATCTTTTTTTCCTCCTCCCCCCTACGGCCCTTTGATCGTAAAATATCCGAGCGGAGGCACTCAGATTGGATCGTAGCTCTTGTAGGATAACGTGCACGTCGGCTGTGTCTCGCGAGCCCCTGTAAAACGTCCGTTGTCATCCCCAAAAGAGAAACAAAGAAAGAGAGAGAAAGAAAGCAGTTTTGCGCGAGAAACGCCATCGGATATTTATAGCGGCCGCCTTAATTCGATCTGATTACAGATTTGCCTCTACCCGAGGATTACCGGGCGCGGATCGATCTTCTCGACGTCGTCGTCGTCGTCGTTTCGGACCACTCGTCGTGTGCGGAATTCTAATTTAATTCAAAAATTTTCTGCGTGACAGGAATAAGTTGGACGTTTTGTACACTGAAAGAAAAAATATCCAAGAAATGAAAAATACTTATTCTATGGTGGATACTAAAAACATTTACTAACACAAAATATTTTTCAAATAAAAAAATCTTTTTTTAATCTCAGCTCTTCATGAGAGCAATTCTTTATTCTATTTAAATGAGAGAATTCAGATCTAAATAAGTATGTTATCAACGCCCACACTGGATTAATATTTTCTGTTCTCTAAATATTTTTTCTTTCAGTGTGTGAACTCGCCAACTCAGCAGTATATGAATTCGCGTATCGAATTTGTGGAGAGCAAAATCTGCAGTTGCGAAAAATCGGACATTAGCGAGCAATCGCGGGAAAGAGCGTCGACGGGCATGGCGATCGTGATATTGGAATTTCGTAAGTGATAGAAACGCACGCCCCGTTACGATTATCGAATAATCCTTCTTCCTCTGCTCGGCCAATATAATCAATTACGTCAGCCGGCGAGGAAACACGCCACCGTTCGACACGTTATTTCTCTTCTCCTTTAGGATCATCTTTCCGTTTCCCCGGGATCCTTCCGTGACAGCGAGGAGGACCGATCCGATTTTGTCGTGACAGCGATCGTTTTTCGGCTCTGCCCCTTCGGGATTCCGCTTTGCACGCGTAGCACGTAACCTCTCTTCCCCTCGGCCGCCCTCTCTTTCGCCAACCTCCCTTTACCGCCGCGCGTTTCATCCATACACCCATCCACCCACCCTCCCGCCCTCGCCCTTCCTCCCCGCTGCCCTTCTCTTTCTCCGCCGTTCTGTACATTTTTCGTATCGCATTCGCGTTTCACGTATCGCGCCGGCAACGAAATTTCGTGTCCTGTTTTAAATCTGGTTACAGTGATGTATTGTCCGTCTAGCGATGGCTCTTCTTGGGAAATGATTAAACGAAACAAGCGCCCGTACGCCATGGAAAGCCATGCAATGCTTTGGCCGGTCATGCAACGGAAAAACCAACGTAGTAGACGTTGCGCGACGCAACGCGTCGAGAGCTATAGTTATCGATCACCCGAGATAACCTGACCACGAAAATACGCGTTTCATTAATCCTTAAACACACGGCGCGGTGTTTTCGTAATTTTAGTGCCGGCACGAGAGGTATGTGTATGTGTGTGTGTGTGTGTGTGTGTGTGTGTGTATAACGTGCGTAAGAGAGAGAGAGAAAGAGAGAGAGAGAGAGATCCGTTGGTTTTTTTTAACGTTTTTACAACGCGAACATCGATAATTTCGTAATAACTTTTGCACACGTCGATATTGTCTAAATTTTGCAAAAATGTTTTCGTTGAATATTTTTTCGTAGGATACAAATTTTTCGTTGGATTATTGGCGCTTAAAAATTAAAAAAACACCCAGAGTTCTATTTCATCGAGTTTAAAGCGTGATACCTACGGAGCTCAATTTATTATATTTTCAAGGCCGATTTTTTTCCTTTTTTCCTTTTTACAGAAAGAGGCTCATTGATTGAAGAGGAGCTCGGCGATTCTTCGGGAAATGTGGGGCTCGCGTTTGGTACAATTTGTAGATAGTCATTAACGCCACGCGAGCTCGAGCGGCTCCCTTTCTCGGCTGCCCTCTTGAATGCCTTCGGTATCAATAATTCGGAGCTCGATAGTGCTCCTCTCCAGACGCCTCGCGCCGTTCCTCAAGATTCCCCGAGTGCGCCGCTTTTCAATCCGGAATCTCGAGTTCCAGCTCCGTGCCGCTTTAAGCCTCGCCCGTAAAAAGACGCGAACGCGCGCGCACCGGCCCGTCGAGGATCTTCTGATTACACATGGAAGTTCCACGCTGTGAATGGCGCGCGGTCCCTTGGTGAACGCGAAACCACCGAATTCTTACCGCGGGGAATGCGGGAAAATACGGGATGAGAAGGAGAAAAAACACACTCCTCAACGGCGGATATCATCGATACAGTAATATCTGGACGGAGCATGTACTGTGTTAATTTAGGCAAGGGATATGAAGGCCAATTTGCAGTAAGGTATACTGAGGTATACTTGAAAGTCACGGTATACTGAATTGAAGAAATACTTAAGAAATATAAAGCATTTGTGTGATATATTTGGTGGATACTAATACCATATTTTTTTTTTTACTTTATGTACTAACATAAAATATTTTTTTTAATAAGAAAATATGCATTTTTCTTAAAATCTTAGCTTTTCGGGAAAGTAATTATTTATGCTGTTCAAATTGAATAACTTAAATTTAAATAAATATATTATTAGTGCTCGCCGTGAATAATTTTTTTTAATTTTCTAATATTTTTTCCGTCAGCATACTTTCACGTATCATTCGTCTCACACGTACTTCTTTTTCGCATTTCGTTCATTTACTTTGTTTGTGCATATTTTACAACACTGATACATTCATGACTTGCTATAAACTGATGTGACAAATCTTTTCAAACGTTACTTCAGCTGGTTACACATGTCACGGTTCTGTGATGCGAACCAGAAATCGAATATATTCGAATAAGTCATGGCGAAGAAATATCCAAAGTACCGTAACTTTCTCATTAACGCTAATTAGACCTTCCCCTCGTAGAATGCCCCGTCTAAATATTCTTATGTCAATAGCGGCGGCCGAAGGTTTTTCCTCCGTAATTATCGCCGTTTCTTTTCTGCTCGCGATTGCTCGAGGCTTCTCAATTCATGTCTGTGGTATTCTCGCAGTATTCAGGTCACTCCAAGCGATTCCAAATTGTTCTCTATTGGAAATTTTGTCGTAGATCTGGCTTTGCAACGTGGATAGGTGTAGGGAGAAAGGAAAAGAAAGGAAGGGGGGGAGAGAGAGAGTACGAAAGGGAATTAACCGAAAGCGTACCAGTTATTAAAACGTTATGTAAACAAAATGTAAATACAAGAGTAAATACTCTTATGAAAAAATCGATCTAATTCCTTGTATTTTCTAGCCTGAGTCGAATAATTCGCACATCCACGCTTATTTTCCCGTCCGTTTGAAAAGTACCCGCAGATATGCAGATGTCAGTTTGCGATGTTCGATCGGATGTTGATTCAGAGTCTCGCGAGAAAACAGCGGTCACGTAATTAATAATAACGTCGCGGCGGGATCGCGTCGAATGGTACGGGGCCGTACGAGCGCATGTTCGTCCCGACGCCGCCGTCGCCAACGGTAACGGTAGTAGTAACGCGTCCGCAATTTTTGTCACCGCGTTTCCGCAGATCGATGTCTTTCGGGCTGGCATGATGCGACGGTCTCGTAACTCCCGACGTTCGAATTTGCGCTTCGATGTGAACGACGCGTGGCGCGCGTGTCGTCGGGACGAAAATACAAACAAAAGAAAGAGAGAGAGGAAGAAAATCCTAGATGCAAGGAGAAACAGAGACGAAAGCAAGCGTGACGCGAGGCCCGGAAAGATGAAATTGTACGGCCCGCAGAAGCGAAACGCGTAATGTCGTCCGTCATAGTGATTCCGGTGAGGGGGCGAGTGGGTGGCTGATGGCGATGGCGGTGGCGGTGGCGGAGCTTCGTTTGTCGCGCGCGCACCCTTTAATTACAAATTAACGGCTTTAATCAGGAAACTTGCCAGCTCGAGCAGCCTCGTATTTTCGCGTCAACCAACGACGCGTCCCCGCTGCGGCAGTATTATCACCGCCGACGCAGCACAGGCGCGACGTATACGGGACCGCATCGTTCATCGCCACCTTATTGGCCGAACTTGCCAACTAATTTTATTAAAACGCCACCTCCATCGCATCGGGGAGAACTTTGGCGCGCTCGCTCGATCCCGTAATTTCCGCGCAAAAACCTCACCGGCGACCGCGAGAGAGAGCACCACGGATAATTGGATCTTTTTCGATATTTTTCTTGCAAATCGGCGGTCGTAAGTGCCGCCGGGATACTGCACGTTCAATAGGACAATGACGGGCGCGCAGAGGCGAGACGAGATGAGGTGGAGGGCGAGCGGGGCAAGTTTGCGAAAGAGCGCGGCGCAAAGTGCATGTCTCGGCGGAATGGCCGGTCCGATATCTATTTAGTCTTCCGTTACCGCGTGTAAAACTCGCCACCCGGGCACACGGAATAACGCGGTAAATTGCGGTGTTTGGGACGTTTACGGCGCGGCCGCGCTGTTTCGCCGGTAACGATCGGCTCTGCCGCCTTAAAATATTCGCCGCCGCGTATATTTCCGTGCGCGCAGTATCTTTTCCTCGCGAACGCGCGCTACAAATAATTTCGCCGGACGAGAGACGTCCCGCGCCGAAACAGTTTCGACGTCGATCGATCCGAGGGCTCTTGTTAATCCGGCACGCTCGTCGACGATTCGCGAGGAACTCTACGAAGCGTCCGCATTGATTGTGTTCATTTGACGATTGAACGAGAGAGTTCTTGCGATTTGCATTATTGAGAACGAGCTGTCAAATTTACTCCGACTGTAACTCGCAGTTGCAAATTTCGTCCCTGTCGAATATGAAAATTAGTATATATGAAATCTTCAGAAATTTCAGAGTAACCAGAGATTCTGTTGTCTTCAACATTGAAGGAAAAATTACTGCAAAGTCAATCGTGCTTTGTTGGAAATTATTTCTTGCTGTAACTAAAACTTGTGCTACTGTTGCTACCACATCGGTCTCACAGTTAAATACGCGCTCACCTGCAGCTACATTTTTAGATATCTATATATGTTACAACGAGATTCAACTGCCGTACATAGATTCTTGCTGCTGTAAATAAGTTGTCCACGAAGCGAGGCGCGTTTTTATGCCATTGTCACGTTAATTCGATCAATCTTTCTTCCCCAGTAAGTTTGAGTATTTGAGTGCAATAATACGCGAGTCGTACCGACAATATTAATCAAGACCCTCCAGCAAGTAGTAGTCCACTCTCTGTAGCAGAGTTAGCAAGTAGAAACAGACCGCGCTCAAGCCGCCGGCGCGACTCAACTCGCGAAGAGCAGTTGATCTATTCAACATTAATACGGAATACATGAATAATTAGCACATGAATTTATTGATAAATTTATTATTTGCGATGGTGAATATGTAACGTGAATATGAAACGCGAGCCACGGAATTATAATGAGCGACACGTTGCGCAGCGCGCCAACTATTACATCGCGAGAAACAATTCTCCGGTAAATATCGCCGCTATTGAGAAAACTCTCGCTAAAAACTCCACCTTCAGTCGTTTGACGCGCCGTCCCAGAAGGAAACCTCACCGGTGATTAATCGATCGCGCGTCCAACGCGCACGTCGAATCTACCGGGGCGAGGGTCTCTCTCTCTCTCTCTCTCTCTCTCTATTTCTCTCTCTCTCAGGCACGATGACGATGATAACAAAAAAGCGAGCGACGCGCGGACCGCTGCTTTTCGCGGAAATGTAATTTATGCACGAAACTCATCTCTCTAATAAAGAGCGGGTCATTAATGCCTTTTTTACCCGGTCCCCCGGCGCGCGCGCGAGTAATTTTTCGCGCACGTTTTTCATCTCTCACGCCGCACCATGTCTCGCGTCATTGTTGCCACTCACTTAATGCGCCTCTTTTAATGCAAGCTCGCTGGAAACGTATAAATCGCGAGTGACTTTGATGTCGCGCGTTAACAGTTACGTCACACACGCCCGTTCTTTCGCCTCTCACTTTTCCACGGAAATCGCATTCTTTCATTATTTCAGTGCTCAGCTTGAATCGAGCTCTCTCTGGTCGCCGCTTCTTCGTGGGTTAAGTCACGCCTTGCGGCTGACTTGAACGGTCTGTTTCTACTTGAAACTCTTCTTTAAGCGGAGTCTGCAATGAGAACTTAAGCCATAAACTTAAGCTTTAAACCTGAAACCTTAAGAAATTGACCAATCACTGTTATTTTTCTTATATTTGACGGTAATTGGTCAATTCCTTACAGTTTCAGACGTAAAGTTAAAGTTTTATGGTTTAAGTTCTCATTGTAGGTCGCGCTTTACACGCATTGAGCCGCCATTAGTCCTTGAAGGGTGTTGACTAGTATTGGCCATATGACTTGGATATTTCTGTATTTGAATACTCAAATTCACGTGTATTACTTTTGCAATATCCATGAAGAAAAAGAAAAGATTGATTGAATTAACATGACAATGACATAACTAAATGCATTTCGGCTGAAGCTGAATATCTCTGACTCTTAAGAATTTGCGAGAAATAAATTCGATTTTCTTCAAAACGCATTTAACTCTGTATCATTATCATTTTAATTTAACCAATCCCTTTTCTCCGTGTATATGTATGTGTATATGTACATGTATGTGTAGCCAGGTATTCAAACTTGAATGCTGATACACGAACATGAAGTTTCTGATCTGAAGTAGAAAAACTATTTTCACTGGAATCAGATGTTTTTCTTTACAAAAATATGTTTTCCTCTCGTCAATCTGTGTATAAAGATGTCACAGTAAGGTTGACACAAAGGATAAATATTTCTCCAGGATATTTCTCGTATTTTTGCTAGATATTTTACTTTGACGTATCTTGATGTAAAAATGAAATATTTCGTAAAGTGCGTACTTGTTGAATATGTGAATACTTTTATGCGTATAGAATGAGTAAGAGTAAGTAAGAAATAATAAGAAGAAGTAATCAGATACTACTAGATACCTGAATAATTTGAGAAAAATTCTGGAAACTTCAATAGTTCCCGAGATAGTCGTATACTCGGAATTGATACTAGTCGCGGCCCCGAATCGTTACTTACGGCGGCACCCTTTCGCAATAAGATTCGGAACAGCCATCGCACTCATACTTCGATACCGGATGGATCAATTTTGCACAGGCTGAGTAAGCTTGAAATAAAGCTTGAATAATACAGTCAATCGAACGGCCGCTCAATAAATAACAGCACCTCGCAGTGGGTTGCACGCGATTACACATTTAGCCTGATCATTAATCTTGGCGAATCTACGTCGTGAATATTTCACGTTCTGCAAATAAAGAAAAAGAGAGGGAGCTTTGTTTTTACTTCAATTAATAAATTAGTATCTTTGCGTGCGAAAGATTTAAGATGGCTTCCCCATAGATAATGTTTTATAGGCATGTTAATCGTATCGAGATAATTTCTCTCTTTTATTTCTTCTTCCTCTCTCTTCCTCTATCGCTGTAAGTGCACTGTGGAATATTTTTGTAGTGAAACTATATGTTAGAAAAATGTTGGAAAGTTAAGCCAACTACGTTACAGTTTGTACTGGCGACACGATAGAAAAACTTTTGAATAACTCGCGCGGCGAGCTTATTATTCTCTCTCTCTCTTTCTCTTTCCTCTCTCCCTCTCTCTCTCTTTCTCTTGATTTTCCTCCCTTTCCTTCCTCTTTCCCACGTTGTTATCTCTAGAGTCTGCTAAAAACGTTTTCGAAAACGATGAAGGAATTTTTCTGGAATGCGGCGGTTGCGTAATCAGCGCGATAGATGCAGAGAACGCAACTACAAAAGAGTTTAGGTGTTACTACACGCTACTCACTCACGGCGGTCTCGCGTGTATAACACGTGTTAACGAACGAGGTTGCATATTGAGCCAGCAATGTTCAACGTCACCCCTCCCTCCCTGCCGTCTGCTGTTTTTAATGCGCGAAAACCCGTAATTATGATACGAGAGATCTCTTTACCACTTTGCTATATACAATTATTTTCTTCGACAAACTCTCACCTTTATAGCACCGGAACCGTTAAATATGATCGATAATTTAACGTCTGGAAAATACCTTTCACTGGAAAATTCTTTTGTCAATAAGTTTAGTGCTCCTCGAAAATTAAATCTTTGAATCTCTTCATTATCTCTTTGGAAAATTATATAAAACAGGATATCCGAATCGAAATTTTGGTCCTGTGTTAAACCTTGAATTCTATAACGTAGTAAGAACTAAGTTAGCAAAGTAGATTTAATTGTAACAATTTAATCTAATAATCTAATAATTACAATTTATTCCTATTTTGACTCTGATGATGTCTAAAATTTTTCCTTTTTCACTTTCTTTAACATTAAAATAGGCATTATTGCGTTATTTGCATTATAACGTTAAAATAAGTTGTATGATATTCAAAATTAAAATAGATATTGAACGAAAGACGAAAATAGAAAATTTCAACTTATTGGGTATTTTCGGAAACATATGCAAAGAACGTCGTGCGACGAGGATGTTTCGATAAACTTATTACGAATCTTAAAGTGATATATTATTACTTCTCGCGAAGCGAATCTTATATCGCCCGTATGATTTTGCCGACCTTTCGAAATAATTATATCTCTATGCACACACGAATCGCAAAAACTATTGGGGAAAGCGTCGCGTCAGTGTTTGCCGGAAAATATGTGACGCGCGGCGCGTGAAGCAAGCGTGGGCCAGTATACCGCACGGAAAAATTAGACCCGCAACGAGACACAGCAAGACTTAATCGACTTGCGCGGGTGATCGTGAATGAACGCGAACGGAGGGTTACCGGGGACATATTCGTTCGTTAATTGAATTTTATAATTAATTTGCGCGAGCCCGTACCGTCGCCCGCGGCCGAGAGTGATCTCGCAGGCACATTTGACAGGATTAGTTGACTGCGGCACTTGTAATTAACAGCACTTATCTAAACGAGTTCCGGGGCCCGGCGAGGAGCGAAGGGATTAAATTAGATTCGTGCAATCTATTACGCGCGTTCGGAAGAAACAATGGTAACGCCCGCGCGCCGGTAACTGCGCGTACCGCGCGCGCTATGTATAAGCGGTCATGCGCGACTGCGCCCGTTAAAAAGGTCGACGCGGCGGGAATCATCCTATGAGACCATAAAGCCCGCCGTTGTTTCAGGAACCGAGCGCACGGACCGCACCGCAAATTTAGACGCGACCGAGATTGTTCGGCGGCAGTGATTCTCACCGTTCTCACTCAGTTCGCCGCCGCGAACTGTAACCGCGACAACGCCCTTCCTGCAAAACGCTGAAGAAGCGGAGCATAGCACGTTTCTTCGCGCAACGTCTTGATTTCACGAGGGACCTGCGAAATATCTCTTTCCGCACACTTTCCTTCCCCCTTCCTCCCCTCTCCTCTCGTCGAACTGAACATGTCTATCGTATCTAACCCGGCACGGTTAGAGAACCGCTAACTTATTAAAATAATTATGTATAACGGCGGGTAAATATTTTATAGAAAATGAGCAGGATATAAAAGGGAACTTCTCTGTTCATCTCTATTTTCCATTTCTCCTCCTCCCCCCCCCCC
>NW_022639594.1:636976-654555 GCF_010583005.1 Odontomachus brunneus
CCCCCCCCCCCTCTCTCTCTCTCTCTCTCTCTGTCTCTCTCTTTCTTTCTAGAACTATTTTATTTCCTTCCATTTCTCACAGACGGGGCATGGCTCATTGACCCTTGTCTCTGCTGCAAGGACCGAAAACTTTGAAAGTGCACGGAAATCCAGTCTCAAACATAACCGAGGACCTCTCCGATTGGACTGACACGACTAACCCGACAGCGCACTTCAGCTCCGGAGATCAAAACTTATCTTACGAAGATCTAAAAATTGATCTCGCCGAACAGTTGTGACCACCGCGTTGGTCCCGCGCGGCCAAATTTTACACCGAAAGTCCGAAGGACGATTTTCGCGAAGATCTGGAGTTGTTTGCTTTTTTTTTGCGCGCTTTCAAAATGAAATTTCTTTGAAAATGAATGTCCCGACTGCGATAACGAGAGTAGCTTGCTTCGGAATATTCGATCTTCGCCGCAACGAGCGCGATTAAAATCGCTTCGCCGTCGCCTGTGTGTGAGTGGCTGTGCGAAATCGCGAGCGCCCGTGTATGTGTGCACACCTGTGTGTCTGTGTGCGCGTATGTGTGTCTCGTATACCCGGCTCGAGCGCTTTGTCCTCGCGTTCATAGCACGCTCGCTCTCGACCGGAACAAGCGGCAACCTCGTCGACCCCCCTTTAATAATTCAGCAGACTGCCTTCTGCCGTGGATCCTCCTGTCCTGCAGGGATACCGAGGACGATACCTCTAGTCGGGGGCGCGCTCTGAAAATTTCGTGTCGCGAGGGTGCCAAACTTTGTCGGGGACACGCGCTTTTACACCGTCGTGGAAAATGTATGACCTCCCCCCTCCTCCTTCATTCCTCTCTCCCTTCCCTCCCTCCTCTATGGTGTCGGTCGTCGCGGGACGTAAAAGCGCTGCCGAAGAAATGGACAAGGCGACCGGCGAACTTCATCGGCGCCGTTCATCGCGACGGGAAAGATAGTCTGGGAATCAGCCCGAGTAGAAAACTTCCAGGAAAAAACTGGTCGCTAGCCAGAAACTGGCCAGTTTTTACTGGCTAGGATTTATTAGACAGAAACTCAACTATTCAGAAACTCAACAAGAAAGTATCAGCAATATCAAAAGCTGGCAAATTAAAAGTTAGTAAGTGTTGAGCAATTTTACTTCAATAAAAACTCGAGTACCGGCCATAATGTTTCTTAGCCAATTACTGGCCAGAAACTAAACAAGAAGAAATGCTAATTAAAACTAAAGCTAAAGATGGCAACAACCATCTCGATAATGAATAAATTTGCACGTGAAAAGACCTCACCTTCTGAAACACGAGTTTTGCGTTATTTTATATATAGAATAATAAAATATAATATTTTGTAAAATGTAGAATCGAATAGTAACTATTTGAAGTTTAGTTAGAAACTACTCAAAAACTCGTTAGAAATTGATGAGGAACTGGCGGGATTCAATGTTGTGCCCTAATTACTAACTAAAAAGAGATTGCTATTTCTATTTGGGAATATCGCCAGGAAAACACTAAGAATTAGACTAAGCTAAATCCTATCGATCCTTCTGCAAATGAGGAGAGGAGAGCAAGGTAAGCGCGTCATCGCGCTCACCTCGAATTTATCACAAACGATATATATTCGGCGCTGCATTTTCAATCATTCCGCCGCCTCGTTATGCAACTTTTGAGAATATATACCGTTCGTTATCAGATCTAGAACGCTATTTGCTACTCGCAACGCTACTCGAATGCACACTAATTAATCAAATAGAAACTCCGCCGTTTGTGCCGAATTGCTGGTCGCATGATTCTCCCTGTGTGGCATATGGTAAAAATAATGTATACTGGTTGACCTTTATGAGTCGAGTAATATAAAGTTGCTGCTGAATTTACATACACATATGTCTATTTGGGTTACGAATTCGCCTTGGTTGTTTATTTCAAGCTGTCCTCGTTGAATATTGTCAGCCGGGTGAACAAACTATACGATCCTTAGCGGCTCACGCCGGTTTTAGCTCATCGTCTGCTACTCCCTCCTTCGCGTGTCGCTCGATGAGCCGAGTTCGTAACAGCGAGCGCATATTTCCTTTGTCAAGCGAGTCCTCGATTGGTGGCAATTTACGAAGAATCTCGATATTGGATTATATAGACGCGTGCGTTCTCGCTGTCTCGCTGTGCGTCACGACACGAAAGAAGACAGCGTCCTTAACTCGATATCGACGAAAGTTGGAGGATCTTCTTAAGAGAGTTTCGCTTCTATAATGTATTCTACAATATATTCCCGATATATTCGTCAAACACGCCTCTTCACCTTCGCCGGCCCCTCCAAAACGCTTGATCGATGTCTCACCTGACTCCGTGCGGACGGCAAACAGATAAATCTCCCTAAAACCTTCGTAAAAATTCTGAATGTTCGACCACGACGACGTAGTTCGACGACATGCTCGCCAGTAAGAGAGACCGGTTCTAGTTGGCCTGTGGGGACTATGTCGGTCATGTGCTTTATTCATGTATTTATGGCGAGAAGAAAAAGTGTAAAAGAAATCGAAAACTGTTCTTTTTAAAACATGGTAGACATTTTCTGCTGAGTTTCATGAAAATATCAGAATAATATTCTAGTAAAAAAATAGAAAACACTGATTTATGTGCCAGTCGAATAGATTTCCAAGCGCCTCAAAATCTGGTTTTAATATTCTGTGCGAGACTAAAGTGCGTTATTAATTATATGAACTTTTCTGCAACTGCATGATATACCATGAAAACAATTGTCCCTCATATGATTAAAATCAAACATTTGGATGGACAAAGGTAAAGTCGGCCACTATGAGAGTAGCAGAACTGTGGAAATGTTTCACGGAGATCACGGAACTACTAACTAGGATACATATTTTATACAGAATCTTCTTACTCTGAGTTGCTAGAGTCAAGTCGAAGTGTTTCCAGGGCAAGATAGCCACGTTTCAGAGTGTTTATATTTCGATTATTATAGAATAAAATACACGATTTACAGAATCGTTGCGAGCATAGAAATATATAGAAATGTTGTCTCTCTTACGTTCGTACAGTCAATCACGATTAATTGTAATTTTGGAAATTCTGAGAAATGTGCCGGTCTCTCTTACGCGGACACAAGCGCGCGTGCGCACGCACACACACACATAGTAAAAATGACACGTCGGCGAATATCGGAAACTGAGTTAATGCGCCGCAGAGGAGCGCTAATTAAACAGAAATTTCATACGAGGGATTAATCTATCCGATATTTCCCGGTTCAGCAAACAGCGTTTTACGACTCGCTGGATCCTCGATGCGAGTCCGCGTTGAAGCGCTCGAGTTTGTCAATTCTGTTACGTAATCTCCATCCGACGCTTTCGACTAACGTCGCTGGAACGAATGAGTTCTTGAGCGGGCTGCGCCCGGCACAAATCGGCGATAATAAGTCCCACGCATTTCGGCGAACGTCCGTTTACATAATAACGTTGAAGCGAACAAACAGGCGCATTAATCGCAAACGAATGGAACGTACACTTTTTTGCAAGAGATTTTTTCATCATCTCTCCTGCCTCCTTGCCGTCGGCCACTCATGTCAGTGATAATATTTGTCGAGATTCGCCGGACTCTTGTATAAACATTTTTGCGAAATTAATTTATAACGCGCGCGAAACGATCCCGGGACACGTAGGGGTCGCGTAGTTGGGCGCGCGGACGGCCAAAAGCGCAGGCAGTTATTTGTACGCCAAAGTGGCTAATTATGCCAGGATGAATTTTGGTGCGTCAACGTGGGCGCGCATAAAATACCGTGGTATTTGATATGAAAATCGATTACGCGAATTGGACTTTATCGCAACGCACTGATGACGGGGTCGAGCGAATGTGTTTGATCTCTGGCGTCCGGCCTCGTACATTCGGTCTGCGGTATCTGTATTTAATTGCCAGTGCATCGCACGCCTCGTTATTTCCATCACGCGAATCGGCAATATTTAAATAAGCTCACACAAATGTGCTTTCAATTCCGATAATTAATCAACCCTCCTCGGTCCCTCGTATCCCACGCTCGCGTCCCGTCGTGTCGCGTCGCGTCGCGTTTATCCACCCGAGTGACTTCAGGAACGCACTCGTCGCATTTCCACCGGTCGAGTGCTATCATCGGCCGTCGACGAGGCTGTCGGTGAAATTTCAGTTATTATTTCGATCCCGTGAAATTAGTTAAAAAGGAACGAGAGCAAAAAGGACAGAGAGAAAGAGAATATGAGAGAAGGCGAGACAGGGAAACATAGATAGATAGAGAGAGAGAGAGAGAGAGAGAAAGAGAGAAAGACTGGCAGGCAGTCTCAGCTCCCAGCATCGCCGAGTTTTGCTGGACGGTACGCGCGTCACGTGTTTTTCAAACTTTGGATGCACTCGAAAGTTTGCTCGCGCGGACCAACTTCGTATCTCATAACTCGACGTGTAACGCTAGAAACCTCGACCGGGCGCGCGCGCGTAAACTTACAAATTCGCGGAGACAGTCGGGAATCGTGAGAGAGGGAAGTGGACGAAACGGCGCCGCATAAAACTATATACCGTGAGGTGTACTTGTCTCCGATTGCCGTTGCAACTCGCGGCTCCATGTCGGCCATGATGACCGGCACGGAACTCTGTTCGCGCCGAGGGTAACGGAATATCGCTCCCGGATCTCCTCACACATTCGCATGTGAGTGGATCTACATGTATGCACGTGTGTATGCATGTGTGTGTGTGTGTGTGCGAAATTGAACGTTATAAGCCTTCGAAGCTAGGAAGCACGAAAGGGACGGGATCCCGCCAAAATAGAAGACAAACTCGCGTCGAGAGTGTATGGCCGCCGCATATAATTCACTTTCAGATCCAATTATAGCGGCGAGGGGATCTTCGGTCTTCCGGCGCCCACGGCGCGCTCCGCTTTCAAATAAAGTACATCGTCTTCCGATTCTCGCGCAGGAGGATCCTTCCGCTCGGCTTTAATAGTTCATTACAACGCTCGTGCGCCTCACCGACCAGCTGGCCGCGGCCGCGAGTGCTCCCGGGCTTATTACAAGTCGGGGCCGCTCGCTCGTTACGCGATGTATAGTATGAAAACGACCGCGTATATGAAAATTAAAAAAGATACGCCGAGCGGCCGGACGCGCCTAATTGAAACCGCGTTTCGCAACAGCCAGCCTCCGGCTCTCTCCATGAGACAAGGATACGTCCGCGAGCGTGCGATGCCGACGACGACGCGCCGCGGGAAATTAACTCCTCGCGTTCCAGGCTACCGCAACGGCGTGATCCGAAATTTCTTACAAAAAATTAAAAAAAAAAAGAAAAACGCTCCGTTTCAAGTTTTAAAACAGTTTGAAAAAACTCACGGGTTAGTTAACTCGGATCCTGATTTCATCTTTTCACTGCTACATAGAGAGAATAAATTACAGTTTTTTTTTTCTTTAAATTCTTTTCAACTTCGCTGTGTTTCTCGTAGTGCAGAGATAAACTACCAGTAAGACAAACATACCGATGTTGCCCGAGTCGAAATTTTGATCATACTTTCAGCCTTACTATTCCATTCAACACCTATTTTTATATTCTAAAGCCTATAATACAATCTATTTTGACGCTAAAGAAAATAAAAAGAAAAATTTCGAACATCATCAGAGTTAAAGTAGGAATAAATTATATCATTAAAATTAAATCTACTAATTTAGCTCTTACTGCGTTGTAGTTTAAAATAGAGTCAAAATTTCGACTCGGTTGGACATGTACTTGATCCTGCACATTCTTATGGATCTAGTCGTTAATTACAAATATTTAAACATAAAAAAATAATATTTAATAATATAATATATAATATTTTAACATAAAAAAAAATATATGTACATACATTGAATATATACATATATCCTAGATTGAAAGTTCAAATATTCGTATTTAAAAACCAAAACACTAAAAATGTCCAGGATTAAATACGTGTCCGGAAATTGGACACTTTTACCTTCAAATGTATCTTGCTAAAGAACATCGCTGGAAACAGAGTAAATTTTTTAATAGTACATTTCAATTTCTAAAAGTAAATAGCACATATGAAATGAAAGGTCAATTACTGCAGAATGTCAATCTGTTCCTCGGTTGCAAAAATCTGTAGTAATTTTTTTCTATAAAATTCTTTCCACGCGCGTGTCACTACAGCGGCTTTCCGCTGATCAATTTTTCAGAACGAAACACCGCAGTAGCGGTTATCTCCTACAGTTTGCACTGAGAGCCGTTGGACAGCTAGTCGTTGTTAAGCAAACACTTTGTTCACATGATTTAACATAGCAAATACAAATTTGATTTATTAGCTATTAATTTACACTTCTCGGCGGTGAAACGTGTACATGGGAAAAAAGTTTTTGTTCGGCTAACTGATATGGCAACCAGACGGAAAACTCGCTGATGAGAAATAATATCTCTGTGGCCGAAAGCAGTCGTTTGAACATTCAAGCTGCATTAAAACTCGGTTGAGATAACTGAGAGCAATTGGCCGGGTAGAAACCTCTCCTACAGGAATCTTCCCGTTCCTACAGTCGAGTTTTTCATCCGGTCTCCAAGTAACAGCAAATCCAGTTACACTAACGGAGTTATTTCTGTGTGGTCAGTGAAAGAAAGATTGTATGCACATTCTCCGACACACATTTTCTGGCGATGAAATAATTATTTCGCGTTCGCTCGACGTCGGCCGCGTAATATCCCGAGAGTTTCAAGGTTCCTCGATCCGCTTCTCACGCGTACAGTCAAGCCGCGGCTGGCGCAATAACGAGAAGTAAATTGAGAGGATTACCGGCGTAGAACGCGTCGCGGCAGTGAGCTTTAACTGTCCATCGCGACAAGCTGGCGCGTGCTCGAGCTGGCTAGTCGAGAACACGCGTCACGAGCTCTCGAGGGCCGGTCGGTTGGTCGGTGCTTTACGCGTCTGACGTGTTCACGAGGAGCCGCCGCTGCACGGCTGATATAAATGACGACGAAACGGCCAAAACCCGCGAGCGTTTTAATCTACCGGACTGCGGTTACTCCGTCGCCGAGTCGTTTCGAGACGACGTGCATGTATGTATGCATACGCGACGGCCACCTGGCTTCCTCTGGCGCGGTTGGTTCCATCCGCCTCGTGAACAATAGAAATTAGAGCTCCGCCCTATCCCCGTGAGAATCGTGAATCTCTAAATCTTTATCTCACGCTGTTATTTCGTTGCGCCGCGAAATTACACGTTCTTCTTATCGCGTCGGTTTTTTGCAAAAAATCTGCGATAAAATGAATGATTCCACCTGTCTCTGTCTTTCTCCTGGAAAATTTGCCACGATCACGAGGGGTGCCGTTGCATCGTACAAACCGTAAGGAGTGAGTCATTTCCAACGAGTTGGTCGGAGGAGACCAGATGCGTGTGAAACTGACAACCCGAGTCGCAATTTTGATCCTACTTTCGACCTGAATATTTCATTTAATGTCGTCTTTGATATTCTGAAATCGAGATTTCCTCTTTAGAACCTACAAGTAATATTTTCTGTCATTTAGAGACTTCAGTTTCCACGTGTATTAAACATACACCGATTCTGCAGAATATACAGATGTTAGGGAGTTCAGATCCAAACTAAGACTAAAATTTCGAATTGGGGAGATGGACGACGCGAAGCGCAAAGGGTGAGACGGGCGGTCGTGGTGATGGTGGTGTTAGTGCAGAATGCATGGGGGTCATGAACTCGGCGGATTTATCGCTTTATTTAAAGGCCACTACAAGCTAACGAGAAGGTTGACATATCCACTTTTCCACCGCGGGAACAATTTAGTGGCGCGTTACACGCCAGCACGGGCCGCCCCTCCTATGAGTTATCATCCTTTGAAAGCCCCCGCGCATCTTCCGAAGCATTAATCTTGCTGGAATCCCTGCACCTTGGGCACCACCTGGTACATGATAACGCGGAATGAAGCTCCCCTATTCGTAGACAGAAGGCAATTTGTTTCGGTTAACGGCACTATTTGTAGCTTTGTTCCGTGGAATCGAAGCAACCCATTGACGCTATCTCCCTCTCACGTGGGGAATAGCCGGTTGTTAGCCCGGGTATTAAGAGGCGGATTGAGGAACCTTGAAACTCTCGAGATATTACGCGCGACCGACGTCGAGTTCTCTCTGTCTCTCTGTCTGTCTCTCTCTCTCTCTCTCTCTCTCTCTCTCTCTGACTCATTCACTCACTCTCACGAAATCAAGTTTCGAGTAATTATTATACAGTCGGGAAATGTCAAGACGCGGCGCGCTAATGAAGATAATACTCCCGCTGTAAATCGCGCCCGCATTAAAATGCGTTCTCTCCCTCCGTCCGTCCGTCTCACTCTGGGACTAGGAAGAACAGGGGGAGGTGCGCCAAGGCGAGGTGAGATCGGTGGTTGTAAGTAGGGAAACGGGCGCTTTTCTCTTCTACAGCAAAAAGGATTATCCAGCGTGAAACTATTTACTGATTTAAACATCGCATAAATCTTCCCTTCTAGTTCAGCGGAGATTTTACTTAAAGGCCAAGGAGAGAGGAAGAGAGAGAGAAAGGGAGAAAGAGCCGTGTCTACTAGCCTCTCCCGGCTAAATTCATCGCTTTATTTAAAGCACCGTACGAAGTAACCGGGCACGACGCGCGTATCGGGTTTTACGCCCCGGGAAATATTTACTGTCTTCACGCACGCCAATGTTCCACCATTGCCTTATCGCACCGCCGCCCCCGCAATAAGAGAGAAAAAGGTCTCGCGGTACCTAATCAAGTATTTATGAGACTGATAGCCCGGGATCATCGTGCGTGCGCGCGTCTGTGCGCGTTTAATTCGATATAGTACGTCGTTGAAGGAATGGCACCGGCAATACGAGGATCATTTCCGTGCCGGTAACGCCGTCGTTGCGGGATCTTTCACCGGAATCTCCGGTAAAGGGAATCTCCTGATATCCGCAAAAGTGGCTCACGGCGAAAATCAAGTCCGGCGCGAAGCTCGCGTCGTCGTCTCCTCCGATCTGCACCGCCAACGATCAACGGCGGCCGACATTAATTTCGGCAAAATTATGCGCGCGGCTTACAGCCCCGAAATGTTGCCCCGTTCTTCGCGTCACGCGATGTCTCGGGCGAACGAACGGCCGATTCCCTTCTGTAATTGTCGAGTAACGCAAGCTCGCGCGCAGTTTTGTAAAAGGCGGCCAGTCCTCCCCCTCCTCCCACTTCTCCTCCCCCTAAAAATCCTCTGGCAATACGAACCGCTTGTAACCAGATCGCTATATTGGGATCGTAAGTCACGCGAAGCGCCCGCTTTGAACACTTAACGCCCCGACTTCGTCGGCAGCCTAGACGTCGTAATCGCCGCGGGTCTTTCTCTTGTTCTCTGTCTCTCTCCCTCTCATTTCTCGCTCTCATTCGGTTTCGTTCTCTCTCCATTCTCTTTTCGCGCTTCTTTACGAGCTCGTACGTACGACAGTAAAAAGTGTCCGCGTCATCTTGAAGCTTTTCCCCCGCAAGTACGGACAAAAAGTGTTCGTCTATAAAGCTGCATTTTCCGTCGGCACTCAAAACCCCACTTCGCGGTAGCGTTGCTATTACGAGGAACAAAACAGCGCGGACAATGACCCAGAAATATTTTTAGATGTCCTATAAAATCGCGCGCAACACCGATACCCCTATGTGTGTGCGTGTATTTGTATGCGTGTGTGTGTATACCCGTATGGCTCTGACGTCATGCACGGATGAAACGTAGCCGAGAAGAAGAGTCTCGAGTGGCAATAAACGAGATTTCCAGGACCTATCGCGAAAAGGTATCGACAAATTTTTAGGACGCGATTTCCCGCCGCGTCGGGGTGAGAAAAAGAGACGGGGGATCCGATTTTCCGACAACTCTTGAATTTCCAATCTTAAGTGCACATTTTCGATTCTCGCCGACGAGTCTCTTCACTAACGTGTTTATTTACCACGAGGTCGCAATTACGACGTGATATACGCTCATATTTTACTTTCCGAGCGCAACTTGTAATCATTAGCGATATTGCCGGCGAAAATCTTGCCGCGCAGCGAAACGAAATCTCGATCGCGACTCACCGCGTAAATTTAATGGCCGCTCGTCGTACGGAAGCGCGGAAAACCGAGCCGTCAGTTTTATCTCGCTATCGTTTCGACCGGAATATATCTCCGCCTAACGTTCGCGGAAGAGGGTCACCTTAAAATAGTCGATCAAAAACACGCGTGCAGTTCGGGTCGCCAATTTCCCGGTTGGCCATAATCCGGGCACATAAACGTCCCCGATAAAGGTGCCAGCGCGAGTCGTATATTCCTTCGCGCACATGCCACTTGTACAGACGCACGTACACATACACCTGCCGCAGACGCATTCGCTATCATTCGCCCCGCAATAAATAATCGTATAGTTTTAGGGTCGCGGATCTCTCCGATTGTCTAACGTCATTCGATTTTTACTGCCGTTACTTAACGATTTTCCGCACGCCACTCCGTTCTTCCCTGTTAAGCTCCCTGTGTTTCGCTCGCAAACGCGCCTTTCCAAGTAACAGACTCTCATGACGGAGCGTCGCGCCGGGCAAGTTACTTCGAAATGCTCCACTTTGAAGGGAAAAATTACGAAATTAGATACAAGACGAAGCGCAGTGTTATTTTTTATGGAAAATTATTCCAAGCAGCTATTTCGCGGTGCCGTTTGTCGAAATGAGGACGCGTGCGAAATTTTCCCGTTTCTTTGTTAAACGATATCCAAATTAAACATTTCGAAAAAGTTTTCTCTTCACCTCAGCTTTTGTTAGAGCTTTTGTTCAGCTTTTGCCGCGTCTCACGCGGCATTGAAACGTAAGCTACAATGACACGCGTGGCCAAGGAGACCGCGAATCGCGAGAGAGAAGCTCACAGTTCCATTACCGGCGCGCAGACGATCGCGACCGATAAAATATCGCGGAGTCCGCTTGTTTTTCCAGAGCGAGACCACCGCGACGACGGATTTCCGCGAGCGGTTTAACGGGGTATACACTCCGGGGACCGCGCTCGCCTGCCGACTAAAAACGAGCGATGCGAGGATCTCTTTATCGGGTGACCGGTCAAAAGGGTGGACACTCGGCGATACTCCGGGAAAAGGGATCCTTAAGGAGCACGATCCCGCCGTCCGCGTATTTTCCCACTGCCCCTCATCCTTCTTTTCCTCTCGTCCTTTATCTCACCACCTTAGAAGCGGTGCGCGTTCGCACCCATGGGAAAACTCTTTGACCGAGCGCGTGCTGCCGGTGCGCCACCGTTTTCGTCGTGCGAGCGCGGACGCAGGACGAGAAACTCCCTTTTATGCTCGGATCTCGTCGAAAGAGGGACGCGGACGAAGAAAGACCGCGCCGCTCCGTGCAGCCGGTAAATGTCACGCGAGAGTAATTTATTTATGGAGCCTGAAGGGGGTGATGGATGCGGCGGTGTGTGTGTGGACGGCGTCGGCGGATAGGTCGAATCAATCGATGCTGTGGGACGGCTCGGCGATGATATTGCCGCGACATTTTCGGAACTGCCCACTGAAGAATTATACCGAGATCGCCCGGCAGTGACAGAAACGAGACGCGTCAGAGCCACTCGAAGCTGTGAAATCGCGCGGCGAAAGAAGCGATTCAGATGTGCATGCAACGCGATAGATCTGATACTAAGAGGACGGTAGCTTTCACGACGGCTCGACGCGAATTCATCAATTCGCGAGAATAAAGAGACGTGTCGCAGAGAGATATAATTTTGCCTTTTATTTTCAATGTAAATCCGTTTTATTAATAATAAAAATTTAACTAAATTAGTTTTAAGTTCTCACATCACTTTGTGCCCGTCGGAAACGCAAGACTAACGCTTCGCGTTATAAATCCAAGCCGAGATTTTCCATTGGTTTTTAGCATTGATTAATGTCCACTTCAACGCGAACACAAAAACTGACCCTTCGTGGATACATGATTGTGCTATTTGATCCTTACTCCACAAAAGAATGATCACGCCCAACGAAAGCGCGATAATTTTCTCTTTCCAACGGTTTTTGTTTCAAGTCGCTACGATATCTACAAGTGGAGTTATTGACGTCTGTATCGATCGGCGCTCTGGATCGGCCGGCGTTAACCCTTTCGCGCGCTGTGGCGTAGGTCGCGGCGCGACACGTAAACAGTGGCCGCATTTCGCAAAGCCATATTGGGAAGCGATATCTCGCGTAACGGTACGCAACTAGCGGCTGACTGTCCCCACTTTGCGGCCTTGGCAAGGTCGGCCACATGGTTGTTCATTTCACTCAAGGAAGGATAGCGTTATGACACAGTGTGTCGCCGCGACAGCAGATGGCACGGTCAGTCCGGCGCTAAGCTGGCCGAGCCAGCCGGAGCCTTTGGCGTCGATGTCACGATTTTAAACGGCCACAAACTCGTTAATGAGTCGACGGGGCTTCGTGAAACACAAAAATCGATCTCTTCGCATGTGCTCCGGCGCACGTCGTGCGACTTTTCTATTCAATGCAACGAGTTTTACTTGCGCACGAGCGCTCGCGTATCCAAATCCAGACACACTTCGTGTATATACCGTCTCGGCGATTTTCGCGCGTCGACGGATCGCGATTATCGGACGACGCGGCTCGGGGGACAAATAGACCGGAAAATCGCGAGCGTCAAACGAGAACGCGCCGCGCGTTGTCCGTAATTCCGTGTTGTAACTCTGAATTCGTTAATTACGCGAGGGGAAAAGATAGGAAAAAGAAACTCGAAGATCTCCACATAGAGATTCGCGGCACGATTGCCTGTGTTTATATAAATCCGCGAGAGAGAAGAGAGAGAAATTGAAGAGGGAAGAGAGAAAGAGAGAGAGATGAACCAGATCGCGCTGCGAGGATTTATAAATACCTGGCGAATCTAGCGCGAAGCCTTTTTACTCCACCCGGCGACGACCTCGCGCAGTGGCTGTCAAACAATAAGCGAGTGAAACCTTTATCTACACGCGCGCTCTCGGGAGCACCACACACGTGCGTGGCTCTCTCTCCTTCTCAGTCACCACCTCTCATGTGACTCGTCCGGAGACATAATAAAACCTTTTATATCGTAACCTCGTCTTCGTGACTCGTCCTCGGACGACGCGGAAAACTACGCTACCTACTTTTTGTCGTAGCCTCACGGTATATCTTCTGTTACGTACGTACCTAGCTACCTAGCTACCCACCTACTCGCGTGACTCGTCCTCACAGACATAATAAAACCCCTTTATCCATCCGCCCCTAACTACCTCCCCACAGTGCTCGCAAACATCCTCCATTACCGAGCCTTCATCCGCTCCCCAGCCCGAGCTCGGCTTCTTTAGAAGCTTCTTCTGCCTTCTTTCTCGACGTCGACGATGACGACTATGACGACGACGACGACAACAAGGACGCTCGTTTCCCGGACGATCGCGGGAAAGCCTGCACTCGTGAGCTCGAGTGCCTCGCATCACGTGACGTGCGCGACGTCGACGAGGATGACGAAGTGGCATGCCCGCGGAGTCGCGAAACAAGGGTCGGGGAACACGACGAGCAGCGGGAGGAGGAGGAAAAGGAGGAGAGAAACGGTCTCGTGATACGGCTGCATCGCTCGGGAAACGTAAGCGGATGTTCGACGACAGTGCCGAATCTCTCGCGACCGACGTGAGGCGGAAACGATCGGTCGGGCACGCGGAATTACTTCCATGCAACCGGTGTAGGAGATCGCTTTTGGTTACCTGAACTCGCTCGTTTCAGTATTGGATACTGACGAAGAGATCGAGATTGTTTCGCAAGCGAAACGCTCGCATTTGTACGCGGCTGAACGAGCGAACTGACATCCTCAACGACGACGACGACGGTTAAGAGGATCGTCCACAGCGACGATGACGACGACGACGTTCGTGGAGATCGGAGGAGCGCGAGCGCTCGCATTCTTCGTTCCAGTTTTTCGATTAATCGAGTTACGCGACGAGGGGCAGCTCGCCGCTCGTCGTGTTACTCGAGGTATTACTTTATCAAAATGTAAATGAGAAGACGTGCGCGTTCGGGACGCGTTTGCTCGCGCCAACGCACGGGACGGAAATTAATCTATTATGACTACAATACTGATGTCGCGGCGGTGTCGCTTCTTACGAGAAGAAACCTCCGGCGTACTCTCGAAAGAAAATGAATTATGGAAGATATATCTATTATATCCCGCGTAATGGAGGCGAACTGGAGCGATCAGCGAGCAGCTGTTAGCGAAAGACGCGCACACGACCGACGGTGTAGGAGCACGTTCCTACACGTGGACGGGGAGGAGAGTATTCGAAATGGGTTAATGGGGATTGCATCACAAGGAGGATGCGAGGATGCGGGGAACACGTCGAGGTAACGTCGTACGATACCGCGGCTCGTAATTTTTAACGACGCCGCCACCGGCCGCTTAAACGCTCTCGCAAAACGGCGGCTCTGGCTCGAGGCAGAAGATGGAGACAAAACGGGGGGCTAAGAGATGAGAGAGCAGCGAAAGGGAGGAGGGCAGAAAGAGAGAGAAAGAGAGGAGGAGGAGAGCGCACGGAGACGGCAGCCCGCGGGATCCGACGTCGTCTAATGACCTCGCATTATGCGCCGCGGAAAACTCGCTTTAATTAAAGATTATAACGCGTGAAATGAATTCGAGCGGCGCTACGCGGTGTGTTTCCTCGCCTCTCCGTTGCAGCCGGGTAGAGAACGCGGAAACCGGATGATCGCGGGATAAGCCGCGCTTTCGAAAGGGTTTCGAGCGGAAATGGCGCCGCGAGGATCGTGGAAATCTGCCTCGCGGAAAATTTCAGACCGTCCCTGGCTACATTTTTCGATCTACATCGCGCAAAATTCACCGACGCGATTCTCCCCTTAATCTCGCTTCGAATTTCACTTCGAATTTCGCCTCGGATTTCGCCTCATTGCCGAATCCGCGGCACAGAAAGAGTTATTCTTTTCTCCGTGTTCTCCCTCTCCTTTCCTTTTTATCCTCCTTTTCCCTTTCTCAGGTAGAAACCGTCTATTTCCGCGCTCTCTCGCTTTCTCTCCCTTTATTAGAAAATATATCTACTTTCCTAATCCCAGAAAAAACGTAGCGCAGCGACGCGTTGAAAATTTCCACTCGAAACGAGCACGGAAAAAAAGCCTCGCGGACACACAGGCATGAATTAAACGCCACGTAACGTGAATGCCGCTCGCTCGCGTAGTCCAGCCGCGGATTTACTCGAAAAATATCGCCCGCGACACGTGTAACGTTCATATCGATGACGTTTTTCCCGGCTGTTCGCGCGTTCGCTCTCTCCGCCCTTCGTTCATAATAATGTTATACTCTAGTCGATGAACGAAGGCGGACTCGCGCGGTGTAACTGTTACGATCACCGTCGGCGAGACGATTATTGAGCGCACGACTGCCGAGAAAACGATCTTCCGAAGATTCGTGTCTCCCTCTTCCTATTTTTTCTTTTTTTTTTCATTTTTATCTGGCGAAATCGCACGAGGGTGCAGCGAGAGAGGAACGTAGTATTCTAAGCCGCTCGTCGTATTCCGATTTCGCGCAAGACGATCTTCATCGAGAATTCTCCGTTCTAAGTGCCGTCTTAACTGAAGCGCCGCGAGAATCGCGGCGCAGATTATCTATTCAGCTCACAGTACCTGTTAACTTTAACGCGTTAAGCGGCCCGCGATAGCACTCAAAAAGCTGCCAGCGAGAGCCGCCCGATATATTAAGGAACGTCCCGACACGTGCCCATTTTACGATTCTATTATCAAATGGCACACGACAATGGCTCTGTAATTTACATCTAATCCCGATATTTAAATGCGTAACATTTAAGTTTCCGTCCACGTCAATTAGTAGCTGAGACGTCTCCTGCTCGTCAAGTCGATTTCACACAGAGAATTAGTGTTCGAACCAAGTCAGTAAGTGGTAAAATTGTCGCGGGGAAACTCTCCTATTAAATTATTACGTTCGATCCGCAAAAAGCACCTCTACGAACCGAAAACGTTCCGAACATTAGACATGGATTCTTAGTAATGCGGAATTTGTCGCGATCTCAACAATTAATCGCGCTCGTAGCCAGTTGCACAGCAATGTAAAAAAACTTAATAACGCAACTTTGATATTTTCGACGGCGTGTCCGTTCTCTCGCGAAAGAACGCAGCGTTCACGAGAAAATTTCACGCGTGACGTTCGTGCTTACGAGTTGGATTTTTGTGATCTTACTTTCGACCTCGATTTTCCATTTAATATCTGTTTTGGTATTACATCAACTTCTATTGATTCAACCTACTAGCTTTGTTGTGAGATCCTCTTCAGAACCTACAAGTAGCATTTTGTGCGTTTTCTGCTGTTTAAGTTAAGAAAACTTCAGAGGGTTTCAATATATTAAGCACACATTTCTTCAGAATATACAAATGTTAGAAAGTTCAGGCCGAAAGTAGAGCTAAAATTTCGATTGGGGTTGATTGCAATCTCCGTCACCGATGCTATTACGAGTCAATGCGTCACATCTATGGCTGAGAGCGCACTCGAAGCAAGTTAGTCCGGCTATATAGCGATCGGCCACTCGGCCAGTTTACCATCGTCGACGAGGTCGACGACGTCGTCACCGTCACCGTCGTCGATAAACTGTCCCGCCAATTAGGTCATAAACGCAGCCTTTTGTTCCCCCAAACTGCAACGGCCGAACCTGCTGCTACTGCTTGCGCGCGCGCGCGCGTACCTTCCTTCCTTCTACTCTGTCTGTGGAACGACACATCAGTAATTCCGGTCTAACTAGGACAATGGGAGCTTTGTCGATAGCAGCGAGGCGAACCACCCCGTGTCTGACAAGAGTGTAGCCACTGCTACTCGCAAGGACGGGATTTCCCGCAACCGGAGCGATTAAGTGCCGGTGTTGTTACACGATTAATCTTGCGCCGGCCGTACAAGTAGGCGCAGAGGCCTCTCGCGAGCGCGTGACCGCGAGAAGTAAAGAGAAAAAGAGAGAGAGAGAAAAAGAGAGGGAGGGAGATAGTGCGGTGACGCGAGAGAATCGAAGCTTTTCTCTTATTATCAAACAAACCGAGAGCCTTCCCGGTACTTTTAAAAGCACTCTCCCACGCGTGGAAAATATGTAGTAAAGTTGCTCCCGGCAAAGAGACAGCAGGTGTTCCATTAATATTCCGCGCCGTACTAGCCGCGCGTACAATACACCACCAGCAACGGCCACCGCCACCATTAACGGGAAAACCTAAACAACGCTTTTTATGCGAGAAACTTCATCAAATCGAGGTTTGCAGTGGTCACGGCGTTTTTTCTCGCGTTCTCGCGGCGGCAGCACAACAGCGAGATCCTTAATATACTCTCTTGGTGAGAGAGTGTATCCCGTGTCGAAGGGTCGACGAGAGAGAGAATCCGCTTACTCCGCTGTTTCGCCGCTAAGCGTGTATCGGGAAGAGACGTCGTCGCGCGTATTAATCAGTGTCAGAATCGATTCTAAGATCGATCATGGCACGGGCCTGTGACAGGCGTTCAGTCATATCGTCATGCGGAAGCTGCTCGTCCTCTCTCTCTCTCTCTCTCTCTCTCTCTCTCTCTCTCTCTCTTTCTCTGGG
>NW_022639594.1:655021-659308 GCF_010583005.1 Odontomachus brunneus
TCTCTCTCTCTCTCTCTCTCTCTCTCTCTCTCTCTCTCTCTCTCTCTCTCTCTCTGTCTCTCTGTTACTACCGCATCTCTCGAGTCGCGGGAGTATCTCGTATGACGACGCGCGCGCAATTAGCGCCCCCTTGCGCCCTTTGCCACCGCCGCATATTTTCGCGAATAGCAACAGGATCGCGCGACGTCGAGTGATGGTCACTCCACTTCCATTTCCGGCTGAATAAATCAACCGTATCTACCGCACGCGTGCAACGCGACGCGGCGCAATATCAAATATAGATTCGGCGCGTGGGTGTGCGGTGTGTTGTGCACGCGTGTATGTGTATTGCAACTCCAGACGTATCATCTTTCACGTGTCTTTCTACCTTGCTCCGCTTCTTTGACCATTCACTCTGGAACGCGCAGCCGATCTCCCGTCTCCTCTTACATATACCACGCCGCACGGTTTTTCTTTCGTTCTTCGCTCTATTCTCTTTCTCTCTCTCTCTCTCTCTCTCGCCGTCGCCGCCACCTCCGGGCTCGATGTGCTCCAGACATCGAGTGTTACTACTGAAAATATTGGCGGCCCATCCGTCCGACGCTTTTGTTCGCCAACTGTATCCTTCGCGCAAAGGGAGCGAGACAAGAAGCGCGAAGTAATATTTCACGTAAGCATACGCGGCTGCCCGGTGCGAGGCGAGCGTTTATCGAGTCGACGTTTGTTACGTGCGACTATGATCCTTAATTGGGAACGGGATTCGCGCGCGCATAACAGTGGACAGAGAATGGACGGACAGTCGCTCTTAATGTCGGGAGTTTCGTCGGTTTTTCCATTTTACGAAATTTGCCCAGGCTATACCGGGATCGAAGCCGCAGTTCCGAATTCCGCTTTCATTACGCAGCCGCGTTTGCATTTCGCGAATTACGATTTGATGAAATTCAGCCTCGGGATTTTCGCGTAGCGCAACGAACGCGACGCGATGACGTTCGATCATACTCCCGGAAAAACAGACGCGCAAAAGCGAGCATTTAATATTATTAAAATTTAATTAGAGAAATGCACACGCGTCAGAGAGAGAGAGAGAGAGAGAAAGAGAGAGGGAGAAAGAGAGAGAGAGAGAGGGAGGGAGGGAGGGAGAGAGAGAGGGAGAGGAAGAGAGCATACGGAAATGGAAAAACGGCCGTGGAAAATGCAAAACCCACCCAAATCTGCGTGACCATTACTTCCATTACTTTTCGTGACGCGTCGGCGTAATACGAAATTCAATTAAATGCGAGACCGCATTAAAAACAAAGTGACCGCGTTTTCCGCCCGCTGCGAATTGATCGCCAAGTGGCGCGAAACATTTTGCGTATCCACGCGGCACATTCCGAACGCCCCTCTGGCACGTTTTAAAGATACAATTATCCGCCTTAGTCCGCGCGAACGTCAAGTAGACAAGGCGTTTATAAGCTCGTTATGGATGTGAACTCGCGTTCACGCGCGGTATAAGCCTGTGCTTAAGCCTCATAACTTCCTTACGGTCGGCATCGTGGTTTCCGCCCTCATTGCAACGTGCTCGCGGGCGCACAAATACACTCAAACGCGCGCGCATGATGCATGCAGACAAGCGGAGTCAGGATAATGCTCGAAATTCTAGAGAGAGAGAAAGAGAGAAGGAGAGAGACAGAGATACAAATAATGTGTTCCGTCCGTTAAATTCGTGTAATACGTTGGGAAAATATAAAATTGAAATAGCGTCACTCTTGCTAAAATGGATGCACGAAATCGACGCAGCAACAATGTTGCTTGACGTGGTGAGCTTCTTGTTAGCAGAAGGGAGTAGAAAAATGCGGGCGCAACACTCGACATGCTCGAAAGCATGCACAAATAACAGTTATCGATCCTGTTTAACTCCGCATGCGAGATTTAGCGAAACAGAGTTCAGTCACTTTAGGAGGTGGGGGAATGATGGTGGTGGTGGGGATTCCATAAAGCTTATTTTTTCGACGAATACAAAAAAAATTTGGTAGCTGTGTAGCGGAGGTACAGCTGTATAAAAGGATTGTGTTACTATTTCGTTCTATTACTGTTTTTATACCGATGGCTGGCGCAGAGCCTTTCCTATACGCAAATGCGTGTCTACGTGAAAAACATCGCGTACAGAGAAAATCCATTTTCCGCATTTTCGGGACAAAGCGCACTTTGAGCGCAGACTCGATTTCGTATAGTGTTGTAATTTTTATGCGAGTGCCGCGCACGCGCACGCGCATCTCGCGCTTAATCTCGCCTATTAGCCGCTCCCGACGGACAGTGAGATTTCCGCAGCGCGTTGCGCAGGGAATTCATGTTGTGTCGTCGTCGAGCTATCGTTTTCGGGACCGGATCGATTTTGGTCCGAGCGGTTATGAATCGCCCCGAATAGAACGTCTATCTCGATTAAATTTATATTTGAAAGCCTCGTCCGGATCGATTCTCTGTAACGCCGGCGTTCGCGCGCGCGCGCGCGTGCGTTCGCGGTATAACTCGCGCAGATTTTACCGTCTCCAGCCGTAAATAATTTATCGACTCGCGCCAGTTCTCGACGTAAAAAAGCAATTCTCATAGAAAACGCCCTCCCTCCCTCCTTGCTCTTCCGGTAACGGTGCCGGCAATTAATTTCCACGAACGTTAAAGCGGTTTTGAAACCGCGCGTCATCCTTTTCTATGTACACACGTTCGTTCGTTCGTTCACTCGCTCGCGGTGCTTTACGTTCGACTTAACTTTTCGCGAATAGAGAGCAAGTAGAATGTCGCGGAACACGCGCGAGCACATTGAATCTACATTCGTTCCGCTTCTCCAATGCGTAAGACCACCTCCGCCGTGCCGCACGACCCGACCCGGCCGACCCGACCTTTCCTTCCGTTTCCCTCTCCTCACCATCTTGCTTTCTTCTCCTCTCCGTGCCCCGCGAACAGGGAAGAATCTCGTCGATGTGCTTTCGCGAACTCGCGTTCACGAGGAAAACGCCTTCCGATTGAATCCAGTTATGTAAAGGATGGCGTGAATTTTACGCGTCGGCTTTAGCCACGCCGCTGGGAATAACTTCGAGTCGGCGCGACCACCGCCGCATTCGACGAGCTTTTCCTGAATAAATTTCTAACGATTTACCCGCCGCCGCCACCGCAGCCACCGCGCAAATTCCCGATGGCAGCCACAATTTGAAAAATTTACGGATACGTCAACGATAGAACGGGTCTTGCAAGTGAAACGTGAAACAAATGGTGTTATCCTTATTATTTAACGAAGCAAATGCGAATTCGAAAGAGCAACTTCTCGAAAAATATCGAGGATTTCAGTGACTCTCGACCATGAGACATCTGAGCAAAGATTGTAACGAATGATGTGACAATGAATTATAGTGTATGTACGTGGAAAAAGTGTTGTAGTAAAAATTACGTTGAAATCATATTTCTTTTTATAATGTCTTTTATGTAATGCTGGATCATACTGAAATTGCAGTAAAAATTATTACACAAACAGTAAATTTGATGACCTGCCTGGTATACGAATAATATAAAAAAAGAACAGTATGTATTACGTACGGGAAAAATATAAAAAAAGATATAAAAAATAGAATATAAAAAGCTCAACCAATTACAATAATTTCATAGTAAAAGATTAAAAATGTGCATAACATTTTTAATCAAATATATGGTCATTTCAGTCGTATAATTCTCTGTCCAAGATTACAAAACTTCTGTTGTAATTTTTACTGCAATATTTTCTCCGTGTATATTAAGCTTCAATACAATTTTAGGTTCTTGTTCTGAACTCCGTCTTATTTAAAGTGCCTCTGAATGTGCTTATAAGCTAATCAGGAAGCTTATCAGTCACATTTAGAAGCACTTTTATCGATAAAACAAAGTTTCGAATAAGGACCTTAATATTTACTAGATTAAAAGTCTTTCTAGTTGTTTGCATCGTGTATGGACACGTGGATATATTACGACTGTCGATTATTCGGCTAATCTGTTATTTTGATAGCTTGATATGTGATATCACGTCATATTATGTTACAGATATTATGTTACAGTGTCAGTTCAGATAAAAGGACTATTGAACTTTGGTCTGGCAAATATCGAAGCTTTATTGAGATCTAACGTACGAAGGGGAACGTACGCGATATTGTTCGTAGTGTTTTAATGTTACACTCGTCTGGTCGTCTTATGTGGACGGACACGATCTTCCGGGATTGATCGCCGTCATCGTAGAGTCTTCACACGCGGAATCGATATTACGTCAAGTACGCACGTTTTTCCTTCCTCCTCCCCCCCCCCCCCCCC
>NW_022639594.1:659391-663145 GCF_010583005.1 Odontomachus brunneus
CGCGTTTTTCCTTCCCCCCCCCCCCCCCCCCTCCCTCTTTACGTTGCTCGCATCACGAGAAAAAAGTGAAACGTACGAGCAAACGATCGTAGAAACAAGAAGGCGCGCTAAAGAAATACTTCGGGCTTTATATCGCTGTTTACTACTTGTTACTTTTACCTGTTACTTTCATCGCCACGGCCGTGTTCGCCGAATGTCGATACGTTTGTGTTCATTTTCAGTTTAATGCTTACGTCGAGAATTATATTTTCGGCTTCTCATGTATACGGTGAATGTTGCATGACGGCGTTTCGATTTTCGCTCCGTCGATGCTTTCAGATTAAAGAGAAACCGTGTCGTCGAAATAACGCCAACGATATTTACAGCTGACGACAATAATTTTGAATAAGAGAGACGCTTTTTACTGAATTATTTGTCGAGTTGCAAAGTTGCCGAGTAATTTATCTAATTTTAATTGCAACATTACTTTGCACATTCGCTCATCGACACGCGATACGTGCGCGTGCACGCAATCCAGGGACGGCGAATCGCTGAATAAGATATGCAAGCAGGCATAATACAGTATGCGGCGCCAGCTTCGCAACGGTTCACGACACTTCCGCTTTATAGGCAACACATATATAGCGATGCACTTTTTATACGTTCGCAATCTTCGCCGTCGTTTTCCGTGTTTGGTTCTCGACGTGACACGACGAGATGCGCGATGCGGCACGTTTGATTATTTAGTCGTTTGGTTATTCATAATTTTCAAACTATAACTTATAATCTTAAAAATTAAAGCTATTCTCGTGTCGCAAATCAATGCGAATTTGCGGCATGCACTACAATATGAAACAGCTCTTTGTGAGCGTTGGACTGAACGCTCACCATAGCGGTCGACCTCCACAGATGTCCAACTAGGTCCAGTGATGTCCATCAGATGATCCACTATTGACTTCGCGTCCTGCAGCCTCCATCTTATGTTGTCCCAAGTTGATTGCACTTACTTAACACTTCACTCGCGATGCACTCGATATTTATATCGACGAATATAGCGATATTAATGACAAATTTATTATCTGCTCCGAAATCAACTCTATGATATCGATTAATGAAAGATCGAAACCTGCGGATTTGTTTAACCGGTGCTCGCCGCGATACGATAAATTCCGCCATTTTGCGAACACAACTGTGAGTCGCGTGCACTGAGAGAAAAATATAGTTACCTTTGGTGTCAACTATATCCTTTTGTGATTTTAACTACAAAAATGATTAGAAAAACCATTGTTTTAGTAACTGTTATTAGAAAGATGGTTCTTCTAATTATTTTTCTGGTTAAAATCACCAAAAAGTATAATTGAGGCCGAAAGCAACTATATTTTTTTCTCAGTGTATAATAATTCGCTCGAAGATTGCTGCCTTCGACAAATTCGTGGCGTTCTAGCACATTTACGGCGCGAATCACGCATAAAAGATCGATAACGAGAAATATCCACCGAAATCTACAAAGCAACCGCGATGCGAATGTATAGGTAAAAAAAACTGCCAGTTAGAAGCCGATAATTTGTCAACGAAACGAAGCAGCTGAGAATGGCATGAGATTTTCACGCACAATAAAGCTTCGTGTTACTAGTTTATCGAAGCTCACTTTCGCGATAATCGAATTCAACCAGACTCGTTCTTACTTACAGAACGTAATCGCGGCGCAAAAACGCGCATAAATTTGATAATCGTGGCAAACGCGAAATCCGAATTCACGTGAACGAAGATACCTCGAGTTCAACGCGTGGAGGCGCAATTTTCATGCGCATTATATAGTATACTCGAAATAATTAAGGGATCGCACTGAATAAACAATGGATACCGTAGAATAATTCTGTAGTTTAAATAATAAAAGTTAAAGTGAAATAGTTATGAGAATATTACATTCACACATAAATATTTTTACTGTAGATTTTGCGAAAAATTAAGAGAGAATTTACCGAGTATTTTAAATCTGTTACGTCATAGAAACATTTGATGAAGCGATCCCGTGATTGTTTCGAGTAGTGGTACTTTGTTTAACATGACAAACATATACATGCAAGAGTCCAGCATGCAAAACACTACAAGCAATTCGCATTGATTTGCACGATATTCCATCTAGTCCCGCCACCTATAAACCCGTCGCCAAAATTCTTTTTTCGCTTTTCACTCACCGAAACGACTCGCAGTCAGGGCCGGCCACATACCGCTTCAATAAAACTGCAACAAAAAAAGCAGAGAGACGCTGATAAAAATTCAGTTTAATTATTCAAGAATTTTGTTTGACTAACGAGTGCGGGTAGGTAACAATAGAACAACCCTACGCGATCGTAATCCAAACTGCACAGACAATTATATCGCAACTCTGTGAATCTCGCAAAGGGTTGAACACAGAGGAGTATAGGAAACTTATAATCTCACCTTCGAGCCGACCCTTTCCGGCCCGAACCGGGTCCTCCGGTACGGCATACACGTCCGCTGAAACTGCAGTTGCCTTCGCAATGTGGCCGCAAGATCCACTCCAAGTCTGAAACAAAAATGTAATTTTCCTCATTAATAAATAGTTAAACAGAGAAGTTATTTGGTTTCGACGAGTCGAGAATACAAAGGTACACACGGTATAGAACGTGAAGAAGACGAGATGAGATTACTGAGATGTATTTTTCTTAAATATAATAATGTGGGATGTAATATTCAGTCGTCAACTGGTTACTAGCGCGTTCTTACAACTTACGACGTTTTCTGCACTATGATCACATTTTCGCGAAATATTTTTACAATTTGACTCAAACACACGCGTCGATGAATAAATTATGAATACCGCGTGACGTCACCCGATGTGCCCGCCTGTGCGGCGAAGACTGTGATTATAATCTCGAGCACACAGTCTACGTGTTGTTTACGAAAGTCACACGGCCTTCAACACACTCAGGCATACGAGAATACAGTTACATGGCTCGTATAATTAGTTATTTTCCGCAAAAACATGATAAAAATGGAATGTAATATTCGCTCGTTAATTAGTTAGTTGTTAATAACATATTCCAACGGCCATATTTCCAGTATTATGGTCGTACTTGCGAAATGTTTTGCACAATTTCATACAGACACATCGATGATCGTAACGGAAAAAAAGGTTTGAATTAACCAAATATCTGGTCGAATATGAACAATCTAGAAATGCTGATTGAAGTAACTCGAATTCTATTTAAGTTAACAAGATTTTTAGTTGACTTGAACAGAATTCGGGTTACTTCAATCGGAATTTCTGGATCGTTTATATTGAACCAGATATTTGGTTAATTCAACCAAACCTTTTTTTCCGTGTAGAATAATCGGGAATACCGTGTGACATCACCAGATGTGCCTGGCTGTGCGGCGAAGACTGTTGTGATCTCAAGTACAAAACCTCTATCTATGTATTTTATTGTTCCCAAAAGTCATGCGGCCTTCGAATCGTCAAAGCACTTGAGTACATGCGGCGACATTGTTACAGCAGCATTATTATTTAACGTATTCTCTCTCTATATTACAACATCAATATTTTATATTATATTATATTATATTATTTAATATGTTATCGTTATTATTTAATACATTTGTCGTGCTTGTGTTTCGCAGCTGCTCATGAAGATTTTGAGAGATCGGAAATTATTAGAATCACAAAAAATTCAATATAAATGTACGGAGAATCTGTCAATTTAACTCTCTCTCTCTCTCTCTCTCTCTCTCTCTCTCTCTCTCTCTCTCT
>NW_022639594.1:663674-676252 GCF_010583005.1 Odontomachus brunneus
CTCTCGCTCTCGCTCTCGCTCTCGCTCTCGCTCTCGCTCTCGCTCTCGCTCTCGCTCTCGCTCTCGCTCTCGCTCTCGCTCTCGCTCTCTCTCTCTCTCTCTTCCAAGCGCTCAGCCGATTAAAATCCTCCGATACTCTAACTCTCTATCCTCCGGAGCCTGCATTTTCACTACATTTCGAAATTTTCTAATATCATGTAGCACGCGGTGGTATCTGAGTTTGGTGCTACTTTATTTGACTATTTTATTTAACGCCTATTTTGATACTCTGAAGCCTATATCAGTCTCGTTTGATTCTATTTAAGTTATCAGAGAAATCTTCCTCGATTTCGAGGTCGATTTCAATTTCCATGTGTATTGCACGTACACCGATCCTTTAGAATATATACAGATGTTGGAAAATTCAGAAGCCAAAATAGAGCTAAAATTTCAAATAAGAGATATTTGTAACAAAATCGATTACCACGCGCGTATTTTAGACATTAATTTTCAGCGTTAATTACATGAATAAATTATACAATCGATGTTGACCTTGTATGAGAATTCAGAAAGATGAAATTGCAGATTGAGACAGTGAAATATTAAATGACTGGCATAAATCCTTTGTAACAACCATTTCTTCACACGCGGCGATTTCTCGGCTTTTCGTACTTGCGTCTCGACATATACGACGATGTGCCATAAAGGTCTCTCTCTTTTTTCTCTCTCCCTTCCTCCCTCTCTCTCTCTCTCTCTTCCTCTCTCTGCGCTTCCCGCCGACGAGGATAAGTCGACCGGTCGATTTATACGACTCGACAGTCCGGAATATAGGCGATCCGGGATTACCGGGCAGCCGGTCGGCAGCACGCGGAAAACGCCCACCTACGGCTAATGAAATTCTACGGAGGTGGGTCACGGGTCGACCTCGGAATCGACCTCGTGCACCGCTGCAGCCGGTGCCGCTGGCGGCTCGCGCGCATAAACGGCGACGTTTACACGGACTCACGATTATTCGGGCAATCGGTAAACTAAACCGCGGCGGCGGTGGTGGCGGCGCCCGGATTAATTGATTCGCCGTAACGATGATTGGCGAATAGCCGACACGTCGCCGCTGTTGAACTTGGTCGCTTTCCCACGCTGATTGCCGGCTGATGCGAGGAGGCCGCGATTCTCCCCGACGGAATCGACTCCGGCGACCGTGGCGAAACGCCGACGCGATATCACGGTATTCGGTATTCGCACGTGCGAGCGCGAGGGTAGATTTCATCGCATGTAAAACCGTGGGGATTTTGCCGGGACGAGAGACCTCCACAGTATCTACATTCGATGGGCCGGCGATTCAACGAAATTAATTCTCCCGAGTATCTCGAATATTAGGTCAGAATTTGACGCGCTTCACGCTCCCTGATATCCGAAATATTGACGTAATATTTGATACTAATGCAACGCGATTCTCGCACGTGTTATTACGACGATTTGCGAGTGAACATGTGTAGATTTATTTTCGATATAAATCTGCGCAATTCCGAACACGACGCGATATACTCGTAAAACACGCCGATTAACCAGACATCTGACGACACGAAGAATGCTTAATTTTTATAAGAATACATGATGTTTAATGATCTACACTGTGAAAAAAATATCTAAAAAATAAAATATATTTATTCTCAAATCTAAATTCTTTTATTTAAATGGAATAAACAATTGCTTTTAATGAAAAAAAAAAACTAATTGCTTTTGATAAAAAAAAACTAAGATTTCAAGAACAGATATATTTTCTTTTACTTAAGCAATATTTTGTATTCTACTATAAATAAATATGTTGTTATTAGTACTTATAATTTAGCATAGATTTGAAATATTTCGGTTGGAATCTCGGCTAAAGAAATGTTTACAACGGTTCGTGTTTCAGCTACGCCAATTTTGTTAAAATTTTAATTAAAATTGCCGGTTTGGCCGAGATTTAAACCATTTTTGACTAATTTAGCACAGATTTGAAATATTTCGTTTGGAATATTGGCTAAAGAAATTTTTAGAATAGTTCGTGTCTCAGCTATGTCAATTTTATTAAAATTTTAATTAAAATTGCTAGATTTCGATTTGGCCTAGATTCAAACCATTTTTGACTAATTTAGCACAGATTTAAAATATTTCGTTTGAAACCTCCACTAAAAAAATTTAGAATGGTTCGCGTTTCAGTTATGCCGATTTTGTTAAAATTATTCAACTAGATATAGTTATATCTTATATTCAATTTATCTTGTATTCAATTTTATTTCTTATGCATTTTTGTTGTACTTGATGATAGGAGTGAGAACATTAAAAAGCTATAAACTGCCCGTGAAACTCAAAGTGGATAGATGAAAATAAAAAAATATGACCTAGATATTTTTTGTACTTCCACATTTGTGCAAAATTAGAAAGAAATCGAAGTGTATCTTTTGAGTAGGTTTACTTGTCAGTATATCTATGCCTGTTATTAACACTACATTTTTAATTCCCGATTTACAAATCTGACGATTGTCTAATTGTTACTTGAGTTAATCGATAATAATAACAAAAGATTCAAAAGGATTCTTTCTCGACGCAAAAAGGTCGAACATGTAGAAAACAGTTTGGTCAAATATAGTTGTGATGTGTCATTAAAATAATGACAGTTAATGTCGTTGCTACCAAAGATTTTATCAAAATTATATAATTATACGATACACCGAAATTTATTATTTATTCGAACTTCGGCACTACAGCAAAAAATATTCATTACTATATTAAAAATATTTATTATATAATTTTGCTTTCCTCTCTTAAATTGCACTTTATGAAAACGCAAAAACAAAGCACTTCGGATTACAAACACAAATCAAGATTTTCCATTAGTTTTTATCCTAGATTAGTATTCGCTTTAATGCAAACACAAAAATCAGTGTCTCTCGTACTTACATGAGTACGTTGTTTGATCCCATAAAAGGACGATTTCACAGCCATCGGAAGCGCGACAATTTTCCCTTTCCAACAATTCTTGTTTCAAGTCGCTACGACGCCCACAAGTGGAGTTATTGACGATTGTATCGATTCGCGCGGTTTAGCTCGTCGGCGTTGTCGCGGAAAGTTGTAGATGAGTCACGATGCGGCGCGTGAATGGAACTGGTTATTTCCGGAAGGTCACTTATGCCGTGTGTGAGAAAATCCCTGCTCGCTACCCCCACTCCTCTACTAGATAAGTATAGTGTTCCCCCCCCCCTCCCGTCAGTATACATACTACAGCTACGCGGTCGTTTACCTTATTTTAAATCATAGCACATGTAGTGCGCCGACGCGAGAGCAAGTATCTACCCAGGTAGTCTTTCATGATTATCACTATCATGATTATCACGTGAGACAATCGATAATTGAAATTTTTTAATTCTTTTAATCACATTTATGAAATAAATATGCTGTATTAAATTAATTATTAAATTTACATTATACTATAATGTAAATTTAATGTTACATTATACAATATTATAGAATTATTTATAGAAATTTACATTATTGTATAATGTAAATTTAATAATTAATTTAATATAGTACATTTACTTCATAAATATAATTAAAAGAAAAAATTAATTAAATTAAAAAAAATTAAAAGAATAAATTAATTAAAAGAATTTAAGAACTTTAATCATCGATTGTCTCACGTAGCGATAATCATGATAGTGATAATCATGAGAGACTATCTAGGTAGATACTTGATACTGGATAGATAAATTTCTTTGTTGTATTAACGCAGCAAAAAATTTACTAAAAGTTACACTCCGATTTTGATATTACATTTAGCATGACATATTGTTTGGGGCAATTTTGATTATTTTTTTCGTGTTTCTATTTCGTCATCCCATGTGGTAAATATGAATGCGAACTGATCGGTCGTAAAGACTCAATGTTGTTGAATTTCGTAATTTAATATACTTAAAGTTGTTGGAAAATTTAGATACGTCAGTCTACAACAAGTATATTAGGCGACAAGTGTAAACGAGAGAGAGAGAGAGACGCTGGCCTACCGGCATGTCGTACCGCAGTCCAGAAACGAGATTACTCTCAAATAATGTACCTGCAGCATATCCAGACGATTGCACATTGCTATTGTCGGCACTCCCGACACTTATTTACGCGCGAGATTCACTTTCGACAGACAAAAGAAGCGTAGAACGCGGAACGATGTCAATCGCAATGTGTTAATGGCGGTTGTTCGACGCAAAAAGATCGATGCGCGCGCTATTGCTCAACGCCGACAATTCGCATCGTTATGGCGTTCCTACAACGCGCTTTGTACGCCCCTCTCTCCCTATCTAATAGATTGACGCCACCGGTCGAGATTCAGCATCTCCTACATTTCTGGCATTATTGTATCTTTCCTCTTTCTTTCTGATTACCAGCGCATTTCTCACTCCCGGCTAATAAATCCGATAAACATCCGATTCTATTATTGAGTGAGTCGATGGTAACAACAGTTATAAGAGAGAGAGAGAGAGAGAGATAGAGAGAGAGAGAGAGAGAGATGCCGACATATCGTGACAAGTACCGCGGTAACGCGTCAAAAAACAATGAGATTACTCTCTGGTAACATACCTGCGGCATATCCAGACGATCACACATCGCTATTGTCGGCACTCTCGGTACTTACGCACGAGATTCACTTTCGACAGACAAAATAACCGTAGGACGCGGAGCGATGTCGATCGCGATGTGTTAATGGCGGCTGCTCAGCGCGGAAAGAACAAAGATGCGCGCGCACTTGATAATGTATGCCGTAAATTCGCGCTTCGATGTGAACGCTACCGCGCTCCTATAACGATGCCATCTGTACCGCTTCGATTCGATACATCGACTTCATGCGGTAGATCAGTAGTTACTAGACACTTTCGACCAAACGTATTCGTTTCTAGCTACACGTTTGATATCACTGTTCATCAATTTAAATTTGCGTGATCAATTGCGCGGGTATCTGCGGCCTTTTTACGTCGAGCAGCTGCCGTTAACGCAACGATCAACGTCGCTCCGCGTTTCACGCGTGTTCTGCCTGTCGAAGATGAATCTCGTGCGGAAATAAAGTATCGGGAGTGTCGACAATAGCGATGTGCGATCGTCGGAATGTATCGCAGGTACGTTATTAGGAAGTAATCTCGTCCTTTCTCGACATACACAGCCGGTGCTTGTCGCGACATATCGAGTCGGCGTTCCTTTCACGCTTGTTATTGCCACCGACTCACTCAAGTAGTAACGGAATCAGACGATTGTCGGATTTATCAATGGAAAATAAAAAAGCCACGTGCTCGTTGCTGAATTGAAACCTGTGGTGCGATTCTGTAACTCAACAACAGTGTCGTTATCGTTATGTTGTCTTCGTGTAAGTATAAGACCTGGTCTATAGGTATTGTGAGAAAGCCGTAAGAAATGGCCAATCATAGCCGACTATTCTTGTAACAATCGACTGTGATTGGCCAATTTTTATAGCTTACAACATATCGTAGACTAGGCCTAATACATGATAGAAAAGCTGCGCAACGACAACATAATTAAAAGTTATAGAATCGTACCACTGACGTCGATGTCGCGACTTTAAACGGCCACAACTCACGAATGAGTCGACGTAAAACAAAAAGTAATTTCTTTGGCACACGTTGCTCTTTTATTGCCTATTCGGAAGACTCGAATGTGGTGGTCGATTAAAACATTGCGAATACGCGAGCTCTTTCATTTGCGATCGAATCGTTCAGATTCGTCTCGCGTCTGTTATAACAGTGACGAGATTAATATATTGTTGCTGTGAACCACGAAGTAGAGCTCGCCACAAACGCGACGAGGGTATATAACAAAGTCGTCGTTTTCAAACGAGCAGCGCTTTACTGCCGCGACATCATCGCGTCGTTCGACGAGCCGTGAAACCGTTGTCCAATACGGCGTAGACGGCGGCCATTTGGAATCCGTGTGGCGTGATCCGGATCCGCGTTTTGCAGACGAGCGGCAAATATGTCACGCGGCGAATATGCGAAGATGACGTTTCCTGTCGCACAGCGCCGCGCCGCGATTCTCGCGCGCGATCGATTCTCCCGTTTCGTCGCCTCCGCCGCGCTCTCGCCGTCTCAAGTGCCAGCGGACGTTTCAGCGTGGCAGACGGCTATACGTTTAAACAACGGCAGCGTTCCTTCTGCCCTCCCACCCTCTTCCTCTTTCCTCGGACGCTTCCATGAGCGTTTAACGAAATTACTTCGAAACGCGAAGAAGTACGCTCGGCTCGTCGCTCGCTCTCACCGTCGAGCGAGAGACCCTTCTTCCACCTTCGTGCTCCTCGACCGTCACCCTGCGCGCTCCTCTCTTCGCTCTACTCTTTCCTTCTTTCTTTCCTTCATTCCTCCTTATCCTTTTCTCATCCTCGCGTTCTCTGCGCAAAACCCGGTCGCCGATCCGCCGCCACCGACGGCGAACGAGCTTTAAGAACGACTCTCTTAAACCCGTTAGAATTACGCTCGCCGCCGACCTCTCGCTCTTCCCACCCTTCTCATACCCTCGTTCGTTCTCTCTACGCACCTTCGTCTTCTTCCTCGTTCGTGCGCTCGTTTTCCACGGAGTAAACAAAGCTCCCAACGTGGCCCCGCTCATGCCACGTAATTATCACTACGGAGTCAGAGAGAGAGAGAGAGAGAGAGAGAGAGAGAGAGAGAGAGAGAGAATGAGAGAAAGCTTATCAGGCTGGCCGCCACCACTCGCCCGCCCGCTCGTCTGTCTGTCTGCCTCTCTGGGGAAAGGTAAAAATCCACCGAGAGATTTCTTACAACGAATAGTGCCCGTAAGCGGCAATGTCGTCGGAAATTAGTGCGCGGGACGATCGTACAGTACGCGGTAATGACCGACGTTAAATCTGGGGTTGCGCTTTAAAGACAAGGTGCGCGCGCGTGGAACTTTACTCGGAGATAGCAAGGCTTTTCTCTCTCTCTCCCTTCGTTTTGATGGATTGGCGTATACAACGAGGAGGATTTCCTCGCCATCGTGTGTAATGAGAGACTTGGAATTATTTACGTGCAATTGCTACGGAGTGAGTCAAGAGATGTTTATCGCCGTACATGTTCACGAAGAGAATTTTATAGTTTACTGTAAGGATTAGGATATAAAAAATTTTATAGTTTACTGTAAGAATTAGGATATAAAAAATTACTGTGTAGGATTTTCTAATCGAGGAGTAAATCGACATTCTGCAATAATTCGTAGTCCTCCCTTCCCCCTTTCATTTTATATCTATATTTTAAGAACTGAAATATGTGCTATTAACACACTTGCTATGTTTCCAGCGAACTACGTTTCTTAGCAAGATAAATCTTACTAACGGTCTATTTTCCTGGAATAACGCAGTAAAATTGAAAAGAATATATATGAAGAAAATTCTTTCCAAATGAGGAGATATAGGGAGAGTTTAGTTTGATTTATTTATTTTATTTTGTTTTTTAGAAAATATTCGAGATAATCTCTCTTGACATCTATTCGCTTTTCAACGAGCACTGTTGCATTGATTTTCCGTGCAAAAATTCGACTAACAATTGAATCGCCAAAGATATGATAAAAATAAGTTGATGTATATTTTATCTCTTTTTTGTTTCTTTCTAGATTTTTAGTTGGTCGTGCAGCTGTCTCTTTCATAGACGCGGAGAGTCTCTGTCTCTTTTAGATGCAATCGATTATGCTTCAATGAGACAGGATAATCGAATATCACAGTTCAGTTGAGTGCGTTGACGATGCACTTGCGATATCGTTTCGGCCTATTTTAATCGCAGGAAATGCATATCTGAGAGCGTCGCGTAACGCGAATAATTTAAAGGTGTCGATAATTTAGAAGTCTCGAGTGAAAGATTCGCACGTCGGTTTAGAGAGTATTTTTTAACACACGAATAGAATAAGTCGGATTAAAAGGTAAATTATGTCTTCCAAGATGATTCCTTATCCATTCTGCACAATACGCACGCGTACAAAGCGGAAGGATACGAAGAAGGAGTAACGCTGCGCGCACGCCGCGACGTTAATGAAACGTAATCGTTAACAGATTACATCTGCAAGTTTCGCGTCTCACCTCAGTAGGGAGAAATATTTTCCTGCGAGTCTCTTATGTATGTTTCTGCGCGCACAATCTTGCTCGCCGGCGTATCTAGCGCGCTCCTTGCGCTCTTTACAGTGCGCGTTACACTGTTATGTCGTATGCATAATTTAGCGGTCTTAACTTACGCTCCTTGTTCTACGGTAGATAGCATTTACGCGCGATACTAGAGTAATGCGTGACATTAAAATTGCATGCGCATTCGAGATATCGTCTCACGACGCTACGGTACCGAGCGGAATCGGTGTTAATGGGGAACCGGATGCGCCACGAGATTGTCTATTCTATGGGCGCGATGGGACTTCTCCAAACGAGCGTATCGACAACGACGAATGTCGTGAGATCCGTTTTTTCACCATTTCTTTTTTAATTCACGGGAAAATCGTGCCGTTGGACATTTTTACGTCGCAAATGAGAAATTTTGGAAGCTGAACGCATGTAACCGAGTCGAAATTTCAATTCTACATTAATCCCACAAATTCCATCGAACTCCAATGCAACATCTCGATATATAGTAGTGTAGAGATTACTGACTCACAGTTGGCTACTGGTGTTACAACTGCTATCATTACAACTTCTTGTTTTACATCCCTTTTGAGTTTCCAAGTAAAAATGATAAATTATATATTATAGAAGAGAACTGACTAATATATAAATATGTGTATCTATTAATAAAGATAAATATTTTCATCTATTAATAATTACTTCTTTTTTAATATTGCATTATAAACTCTGATGTAAGTTATGTACTTCACTTTGTGTTCTCGCTATGATTTTATTTATTTTAACACACAGTCATATTTTATCCTATCACATGAGCTTATATTTGTTACTTATCTGTTTTTGTAACCAGAAGACGACTTAATTTCCTCATTTACATAAATCAATAAATTACATGTCATATTTCGAAAATGGGGATTGTAAGGTCAAAATTTCGACTCGGATGACGTTTTGTTAGACCTCATTGAAAACGACACATGCGAGAGGATCCGACAACGGTAAGCGCGTACGCGTCGTCGATTAAGAATCGCGAGCCTTGCAGATCGGAGATACCGAGGTGTTCGAACTGTAAAAACGACAGTATGTACAATCTTGCGTAAGAAGAGAATCATTCTCGACGTGAGCTCATCGCTCACAGTGTCTCGACGGAGATTAAGCTCGCCGCTCGTTCACGCGAACTTGTTGCGTGTCGCATGCCATAAGAATAACCGAGCAGTCGAGATCGCGCGGCGACGGGGAAAAAAGAAAGCGGGGGAAAAAATAAAGAGAAAACGTTAATCCGAATAAGAACAGAGAGTATAGCCGCGTGACCCAGCGCCGAGTTCCCGTCGTAAAATAAGATCGATGTCACTTTTCCGCAGCTTGCGCGGCGCGAATGTAATTCCAATTATCAACGCTAATCTCCGCGCGAAAGACGTCGCTCTGCCGCACGGATATACCCCGCGACGTTTATGAAGCCGTGAGCTCGCGAAAATTGGTGTCGATAAATCGCGGTCGATACCATCTCCGATACGCCTCTGCGCGGGGGAACGAAACGCGCTCGCCGACGCGATAGAAATAGCGCGAAAACGATACCCATTTATCTCTTGGCCATAGTGGACCGTTCTGCGCGCACGCGCGCGCCAAAGTAAATTAATTAAAGAGAATTAATTAAAGCTAACTTTAACTGATTCCCTGTCGCTCCGCCGGAGTTTCGTGTTGCATTTTTAATAGGTCCGAGACCGTTGCATGCGTCTTATCTGCGTGAAACATTCAGTAAGCATCGAAACAGCGAGTGAAAATTTTCCAAACAGAATGGCGTCACGTCACACAACCGTCGCACTCGTCCACGTCGCAGTCGCCGCCGTCGATCGAACGCGAGTTACACATCGTCGTGTAACTTTGTTCGCGCTTCACACCACGAAGCGCGCACGGAGGACTTTTGACGTCAGGAGTGAGATAGAGACAAAGAGACGCAGATAGAGACAAAGAGGGACACACGAGGCGAGCAATGCGTATGCTGTCCGGCCTCTGGAGTTCCGACGTGGCGAACCGTAAACCGTGGTGGATGTTTTACCAGAATGATCCGGAACGGCGATCCCGGCGGCGGATAGACCGTGTGAGAGCGAGAGCCGGCTGGAGGTCGGCGACCATAAATTCGAGGCTGACCGCACGAAAGGACCGTTCTGCGGCGCCGATATTATTAGTTTACGAGAACAGTGACTAAACTATAGACGGCCACTAAAATAGACGAGGATAGCCGGCCGGTCGCTCCTGGGAGAGTACGAGAGATACACGGAGAGAGAACGGAGAGATGGTGAGAGGGTGAAAGGAAACGACAGACAGAGAGAGAGAGAGAGAGAGAGAGAGAGAGAGAGAGAGAGAGAAGGGAGAGTTAGGGATGGCGGTAACCGCGCGCGGACTCGGCCACCTAGCACCCCGGTTGTTTATGCCTCATTAGCCACAGTAGTTACGTCAGTGCCCTTAACTATCCTACGAATTGAACACCGTGGCCCTTTAGCAGCGCACGCGGCCGGTTGGTTCTCCGCCGCGATCTATAGCGTGTATCCGGTATGCATAGCCGGGGCGACGACGCGACCGTCGTTGAATATTCCGTGCCACCGACGCGGAATATTACCGGATCCACGACGGGTCGTGCAAAAATGTATATTACATTAATAATACGTACACGACATTCGTCCACGAGTCAGCCTTTGGTATAGCGCGAATGACCGTCAGAGTGAATTTCAACTTTCGCACGCGACTCTAATTGCTATGGAAATGTTATGCCAACGGTCAGCGTCCCATTCATAGGATGCTTCTTTCTCATTGAACGCAATCGCTTGGCCCGCGTGTAATTTGATTTTCATATTTCCAGTGTCTAATTTTCAGTTACATCCTGGTTTTCGCGATCGAAATCGTATATTAAATAATTTCAGATGTCCAATTTTCAAAAATTCTTTTAACATAGAGCGTTACGACATGTTATAGTTATTCTATGGGCTTTTGATAAATACTTTCTCGAGTCTTGATAAAATAACAATTTGAAAATTGTAATCCTTCACGGAAAAAGCGCTTAGTTGGACCAACCAAATTACTGATGAAATATGAACGAACCAGAAAAAATCCGGCTGAAGTTACCAGAATTCTGTCCGAATTAACCAGAAATCTTGTTAACTCGAACAAAATTCTCGTAACATCAACCGGGATTTCTGGTTCGTTCGTATTTCACCAGAAATTTCGTAAATCCAATTAAACGTTTTTTTCCATGTTTAATTAAAAATATTTGTGACATAATTATGGCTTTATGAATAGATTAATACGCTCGTAGCTTCGCACGTATCGCAGCAGTGATTGTTTTATCGGGATGTCTGACGGGTTGTCTTATCGGTTCCCATGGTGGAAACGAAACGGTGGTTGATGATATACGATATTCGAACGTCCGATTTTGTGCACGTACGACTGTACGTCCGAAGTAATCGTCGCAAAAAAGAATAATTTCCGGCGCGAAGACGGTCCCTCGCGTCCCTCGCGACGTGCACTGCGAACTCACGCGGGTCGATAAACAATGTATAATAAGTGATGTAACGCACGGTTCAAATGTGACTGTTGTAATAGGAGGTGTGCGTTCGCGTACGAGGGCGAATGTGGAGCTGTGTTTTTTTCCTCGAGCGTTGCGGCGAGAAGAACAAAAAGAGCGAGCGAGAGACAGAGAGAAAGAGAAACGTCGGGCTGAGCTCTCGCAAAGTTGCGATATATGTATAATGAAACTTTGCGGAGCAGCTCGCATCATGAGTCCGCTGAACACACACAAACGCACGCACACATACACGCGCGTGAATGCGTGCACAGACGTCATTTGTGCGAGTTTGTGTGTTTACGCGCACTTCGACTGGCGCGCTCGCGCGGACATTTCGCAAATTTGTGCGCTACTTTTTTCTCTACCGAATTCAGCGAATTAATAATTCCCGGCCAACTACCGAAGTGTACTATAAAATTCTATCGCGCGGTGAATTTAATTTAACGGAGCCTCATTTTCCGCGCGGTCACCGGATCGCCGGCGAGCCAGATTGAGAGAGTGTCGAGCGAGGAGAGAGAAAGAAAGAGAGAAAGGAAAGTCGAGCCATACGGAGTTGCAGTTCGCTCTTCCGCCCTTTCGCTCACTCTCTTCTGCTCTCGATCGATTCGCCGGCCTCGCGACGTTACGAGGACCGTTGCGTCTCCGCGCGTCTCGCGAACGGAGCGGCGACAGGTTGTAAAATAAACGACTGCGGAAATTGTTCGGACGAGTAAACCTCTCCCTTCTCTTCTCGCGTGTTCTCGGAATTCGATATAGAATATCGCGTCCCTCAAAGGCAATAACTGACGTGGTATTGTATAAATCCGACATATCCTTGGAAAATATTCAGCATATTTCCAACGGCGCGAGCACAACAGCAGCTTCCGTGTCTCTCTCTCTCTCTCTCTCTCTCTCTCTCTCTCTCTCTCTCTCTCT
>NW_022639594.1:676737-683637 GCF_010583005.1 Odontomachus brunneus
CTCTCTCTCTCTCTCTCTCTCTCTCTCTCTCTCTCTCTCTCTCTCTCTCTCTCTCTCTCTCACGTGCACCCTTCCTTCGTTCATCCTCTCTTTCTTCCACGCCGAGCTTTTACTTTCCACTTTTGTGCCGACGGCCGACGCGTGCGGAGTTATCCGACGGAGATGAGGCTTAAAGCTTCCGTCGGCAAAGCTCCCGCGTGATTCGCAAAGCGCGCACGCTTCCTCAGCGTGCAAGCGCGTTTCCCACTAATGGAGTTTCAGCTCGACGCTTACGAGACCTCGTCGAAAACTAGGCGCGAATTGTCGCAACGATGAAACACCGTTCAATTGAGGCGCTCGACTGATTACACGACGCGTACCGCGCGCTACGCCACGCTACGCGCGCTCCTGTGGCGTTTCCGTCTCTCCCTTTGTCAGCGATAGCGTAGTGAAAGTTTAACGTCGCTATCAACGTAGTCGCATGCAATCAACGCTTCGGAGCGGAATATTAAATATTTCAATTTGCGACCGGAAGGAGAGGGGAAAAGAGAAAGAGAGGGAAAGAGAGAGAGAGGAAGGGAGAAATCCACTCGATCCCACTCTCCCCCGCCGTCCCTTTTCTCTCTGGCCGAGTAATCGCATTTAAATCGAGGACAACGCCAACGGATACGCAGTATACGCGACCGTCAGAAAGGAATCATTTAAGTTTCATTCTTTACGCGAAAACAATTTCACGGCACGAGAACGCGCGCCGCGGAAAGCCAATTCCTATTTCGCGAAACAGCTTTGCGTCGCGATTGTTATGCATAAAAGTCGCCGAAGACTACGAGTGAAAGCTTCCATTTCTACACCCACACGCGCAAAACGCGCGCGGGCGTGCGTATAGTCGGGCGTTGTGCGAAAAATAAATTGGGTCGTAAGACAATCGGGAAAATTTCGTATAGAGAAGTATAGAAACACGTTACCGAGCCTTATTACAATCGGCCGGTTCCTGAAAATTCGCTTTCGTTAGCTCGCATAAAATCACATTTTTTATATCTCTTGCATATATTATCTATAATATTTTATATGCATAAGAGATGTCCTATATATATGCTCGCGCATCCGACTGGCGTCCGATAAATCGCCGCGTCGTCGTGTGCACGACGCTACTTTGTCATTTCGAATTTGAGCAACAAAGTTTCATCTTGAAAGCAGTAATAGAAACTTTGGCACGACGACGGCGGCGGAAGCTCGCACAGCCGGAATCCGCAAGTTACCAACATCCGGTGGCGCTATGACAAACGTGCGGTGCATTTATGAGTATTGGCGGCTTTCGCGCAAAAACATGTACGATAGATAAATTGGTGGCTCGACGCGGCCCGCTTCACACTGTCGTACGATGAACGACACTTTCGGCAATAATATCGGAGAAAGCGCTTTCTGCGAAAAGTATGTCTTAAATTTTACATTACGCCGACGAGCATAAATTTGATCAAAACGCGACCTGACGAATAAATCCTCTTCTTGATTCTGTACATTTCATCTCTTCACAATCTACAATTGACAGTAATATCGTTTTTGCAATAAGAGATTGGGTAAAAGGAAAAATTTAAGCGATTCTATCGCGCGCGAGAAGTTTTCCGACCAAATCTGCCATGAGAATAAAAATAAAATAGTTAAAAAAACATCGCAGACACGCGAGGTCGCACACAGAAGAGATTGCTTTTCGTTTCAACTTTCTACGTCAATTCGTTCGCGAGTTAAAACTTTAAAATCTCCACATGCTCGGGAGCGACGAACACGACCGTTTCGTTGCAACGCTGTCACGTGAATGAAGACGTGTAGGCGAGTGCGAGCTCGAGGTGTGCGTAGCGCATGCGCGTAGTAAGCTGGCACGACTGCATGGTGTTTGACGTTTTGTAAGATGCAGCGCGCAAAAATAATAAAAGCTTTCTTCCAATTTCGATATCTCTAAAAAGACTAATTTAATTTAAATTAATTTGTTTCCCAAAATTTTGAAGACAACGTCGGGAAGAGAGAGATCGCAGGAATATGTATATTAATAAACATTGAAAATAAGAAAATTAATAAATATTAAAAATAATAAAATAAATAATTGGACTCCGCGCACATGTCGTGCATTACGTATGACTGAAAGCGCGATTATTGACTACGATGCGATTTTACGAGTGAATTTTTACGTTTAAATTAATTTTCACTCAGTTTCACCCGATTTGTCCGATTTAATAATTGATGCAATGATTCGTTTACTCGAGGAACGCACTCCTCGTCATCGTCGAATAAGGGTGCTATTTCACGTATCGTACGACAAGCTTTTCGAATACGTTTATTGATTGGCGAATAGAGTATTTCTAGATTCTCTGTTCGTCAACCAATGAACGTATCCAAAAAGCTTGTCGTACGACATGTGAAATATCAGCCTAAGAATTATATTACTTCAATAATTTCGTGATATATATGTAGATATCTGCGTTCATATATATTCATATATTTCCCACGATGCGATAAATAATGCTGTTAGTCATTGTCGTCGAGTCAAGACCCTAACGAGAGTGTAGGGAGAGACATTACGAACGCTGCAGTCTTTCCACAGTCAACCCGCATTTATCAAACGTGGAAATAAACGGATAGACGATCGCAAATTGTGATACGCTTATTTTGGTGCGCGTCTTCTTTTGCTAAGCTCAGCGTATTTTCTCGCTGACGAGAGTTCGAACGGCGACCTTTCCGCGGATCGAGGGGAGAAACAGCGGGTTTTCAGCAAGGAAAAATATCGGATGCGACGCGAAGAGACGTTGCAGAGGAGGAGATGTAGATGAGACGCGGCGGAAAAAAGCCGCGAGGAAAGCCGTGCGGTGGATACACCGTGAACATTTTGTAATTAAACAGGATAGAGTCCGCGAAGCGTTGATTCATCGTCTCGTATTACGGCCGAAACGTCTCGTAATTAAACGCCAGTTGCGCCGTCGCCGCGACCACGACGGGGATGTTGAAAAAATTAACGAAAGGAAGGAAACAAAAGCAACGGGAAACGTCGAAATTGCCGACCGACCACGAGCCGTCCTACGACATGCAGTTACGAATAAAATAGCGGTTACGCCCGGTGCGACGATTAATAATAACTTTACATACTAAAATCGCGTAGCTTGCACACTTTTGGTTATCCATCGGCAGAGATATAAGAAATGTACAGGTTTTTCGACTGTATGAGGATCCTATGGAGTTTACATAACGTATGTGTGTATATAATTACGACTACACGGAGAAAAATAATTTTACTCTTTTAGCAAAATCTTCGTTGCTACTGCATATTTGTAACGACATCAAAAAAATTTAGTTGATGTAACTAATTTTACAAATTATTCGTTATCAGAGCAGAAGTAGTTTCGTTGCCAGGATAGAAAAAATTTGTTGAGTGTATTTGTCATAAGAATCACGTTAATTTGCTACTTATGCAAAATAACGTATCTTTAGCAAATTTATTTGCTATCGGAGTAAAACTGTAACTGCTTATACAAATCCATTATGGTTCTTATAGCAGAATAATTTGTAGATTCAGCAAATTATATCCAGCAAATAGTGATAAGTACTCTTAGCAAATCTTTTTGGTATCCATATAATAACGAAAAGATTTTGCTAGATCAGCAGAAAATTTGCTGGGCCAGCAAATTATTTTTCTCTGTGTATCTTCTCTCCCATTAAAATAGATTGATAAATGATCAATTAATAAATGTCACGCGATTTCCAATCTCGACAGTACATTTGTTAACAGAATATGTATTTCTTTTAACGTATAATTGGGGATTTATTTCAAGCTCGGGCTAATCTCCCAGGATTACAATTTACAGCTATGATATAACGAACAGTGTGATAAATATTGAATTTCCGCATAAACAGAACGAACGAGATGTGATCTCGCGCGAGCGCGCACGAGAGAGCGAGTCGGAGATCTCCGGCGTGTGTGTATCTGCAAGGTATTATTTCGTATATGATGTCCGCTCGGTGCTGAGTATAACATACAAGAAGGCAATCAAGTCGCTTCCACGATAATGAGACAGAACATGCAACGTCCTCGTAAACACGAAGGCGAAAAGGGAAGTGCCTTTGGCAGGGGAGAGGGCAGGGAAAGGAGGAGAAAGAGTGTCCGGTAAGATAAAAAATAGATAATAGATAAGTGAAAAATAGATGGAAAAAGTCAGAGCGGGCGGTACTCGGACTGATTACGAGCGTACACACGCGTAGACACAAACGCGCGCGCTGATATGATAAGCAACGGCAACGCGATAATCGGGAAGCGGAGGAGACGACGAAAACAAGACTATTGGTCCCGAAGGGAGGGAGAAAAAGAGGTGAAAGAAAGACAGGGAGAAAAGACGGCGCGCGAAAAGAGAAATAGAAAAGGGAAGATTAGCGGCGGAAGGGTGGTAAAAGCGCGGAGAAATAAAGTATCGCGAGAACTCGCGCAATGCCACTTTCTTAGAAAGTCCTCCTTTTTCCTTTCTCCTCACGGAGCCTCACACGCCGCGAGAGGAAGGGAGTGAGTGAGTGAGTGAGAGAAAGAGAGAAAGATGAAGAGGAGGGAAGCGACGCTCGCGAGTATACAGCGAGAAACGAATTAGGCGGCTATTAGTAAGACGCTCGAGGAAACGTCGTAAAACACCGGCGCGGACTCGCGTGGAAAGAATTCGAAATTATGGCGAGGGGGTTTATCGTGCAACTTCGGCGAACCCTTCGTCTCTTTCTTGTAACAATAAGCGACGATTCCGACGGCGAGAGTGAAAGAGAGGGAGGCGGAAGAGAGAGAGAGAGAGAGAGAGAGAGAGAGAGAGAGAGAGAGAGAGGGAGAGAGAGGGAGGCGTGGGCGGAGGTGACTCGTGCACTGCACGCGGGGGTGGTATAATGGAGAAACGGACTCGCTCGAGTGTTTCTTCTCTCCGCGTTACCGACGGACATATTTACAGGCACAATAAACGTAATCGATGCACACTGCTTTAATGACTATTCTTCTCTCTCTCTTTTTCTCTCTCTCCTCTCCTCCCCTTGCTCTTTTCCCCACCCACTTTTGCAGTGCGCCCTTACATTTGCTTTATCGCATTGCGGAACGCCACGGCTCCCTCGACGCGGCGTCTTCGCGTTATTCACGCCTTGCTGATCCTTCCGGCGGACGCGTTTAATTGGACGGTCGTTGCGAAACACGACGCGCGGAGTTCGTCTCGTAAATAAAGAAGCCAATCCGACGATTCGTTATTCCGCCGGTGATGGATTATTCGTTATACACGAACGGCTGACACGGAATAATATACGGAGTGTGCGCGCCCTCCCGACGCGTTATTCTTCTCTCTTCTTTCTCTCTCTCTCTCTTTCTTTTTTCTTTTTCTACTTTTCCCGCGCGGAGTAGATTCTTCGGATAATCTTGCGCCGATTTGATCGCGCGTCTGCCGTCGTGCGGCGCGCGGAAAAGTCGCGATGCTGTGTAAGACGATGCGGAGATAATTACTCTGGCATAATAAATAAGTTAGCGCGAACGAGCAAATTCTCCCAACGCATCATGGCTTAGTTTGATGGAAATGAGCCGACGCGTTAATGAGTTCCCTGGGGAGATTCGTAGCCGCCGATATTACTTACAAACACTAACGCGCTGCGGCAAGTTTTCTAATCAATCAATTTCCCGCCGATGCCGCATCTGTCGATATCAACCTAAGCGTGAAGTTTCCGAAATGAGATCGACGCGTCTTCCCCGCTTTCGAAATGATCGCGCCGTGTATACTCTCCATCATGGGTCATCGTGTAGCGTTCGCTCATCATTAAGAATGTATGCAACGATCTCGAAGATGCCGATTTCAGACACGTAGCGCGCTCATAAACGTCACACGGGCGAGCCTGTTGCCGTTTCAACCGGGCGACTCTCGCGAAGAAAGCGAAAGATCGATCGCATTGACGCACGGAAAGATAGAAATTGATACGCGCAAAGTCGAGTACTTGGCGGATCAGCCTCACGCTGAAATCTATCTCTCTCAGAGGTGGTAAATCCGCCAAAAAGGAGCAAAAAGAGAGGGAAAAAGGAAAGGAGACTAATACCCGATGAGGATAAGGAAATGAATGCACTTAAGTAAGATACTCGGCTGAAGCGACATATGTGGGTTAATTCGGCGTGATGCGTAAAGTCTGCCGGTGACGTAAGCGGATTAAGGCCTTACGGAGGAGTAAAGTTGAGAATTTACGGACATTTACGTCCCGCAAAATCCTGCCGGCTTCTACGGGCCCGGGTCCGATCTACGACCTAGCCAAGGAGAAGGAGGAAGTGTACGGTCATGTGGGACAGAATAAAAGCTTCTCTTGCTCGCAGAATATTACGCGAGAAGCGTACTTGGCGCACAGGGAAAGCTTGATATCAGGCGGTCTAACTTCAGCCGTGGACGAAGCGCGTGAAAGTAGAAGACTCCTCTGCTTGTGTCGCGCACTTCGCTCATAGCTCGCTTTTAGCTCGCGTTTAGTTCGCTTCTAGCCCGCTTTTGGCTCGCTTCTAGCTCGATCCGTGACTAGTTCAAGGAGGACGGGTGTTCGTGCGACTCTCAACGAACGTCTCGCTCAGCGACTTCGTGTAATCCCGACTTTAAGAACGATGATAAACTCGCAGGGTTTCTCTCTCGTCTCTCCCTTTCGCTTCTCTATCTCTTCCAAAGTAACATCGCGATCGCAGATTATTCATGGTCGGAGATATTTTACACGGCACACATCAGTGGTTATCCACGCGGTTGTTAGCTTGCAACGGTCGAACTTGGGTGTTACGTGTCCTGATCTCGAATGAGCCCGCTGTTACACGTTCGAGACGCGTCGAGTCGCCGACATTCCTGCTTTCCTATTTCTCTCTCTCTCTCTCTCTCTCTCTCTCTCTCTCTCTCTCTCTCTCTCTCTCTC
>NW_022639594.1:684923-705997 GCF_010583005.1 Odontomachus brunneus
CTCTCTCTCTCTCTCTCTCTCTCTCTCTCTCTCTCTCTCTCTCTCTCTCTATGTCTCACTTTCTCTACCACACACGCGGAATAATTCTTTTTTTCGGGAAAAAAGCGAGTGCGCTCGGCGTACGTTGACGATTACAGCGGGTTCGAGGACAGCTCGTAACAGCTCGTTAGGGCGCGCGTGTAAAGCGAGCCAGTAGTAATTCCGCAGTTAGATCAGACTCGCCGACGAGCGCTGAAGTATGTATAATTCTACATTCTATTCTCTAATTCTATATTCTTTCTCGAACGACAGCTTTCGCGACGTCGTTATTTGATTACGAGCGCAAGTATAATGAGCGCAAGTATAATGAGCGCTTAAATGCAAATGAGTATCGTGAATATTTAGACGAGGATAATTTTAAGCGCTCTTTCCTCGAGAGATGATTAATTTCTCGTAGTTAAAGAGTTTGATATGTTGATTTTCACGAATTTTCAAGAACGGATTCGGGTCGTTCTCGCGGCGAAGTTGTCGAACATCACGCTGGTTGAACATCATTCGCGTCGTGAATATGCGCGATTCAGTAACGATTGGTCGTTGCCGAAATGGCTTCTGTCGAAAGAACACTACGACAAGGACCCGGGGAGACCTCGAGAAATTTCTGACGAACGAAAAGTTGTCGCGAGCATCGAGTGTCGTCTTCCTAATTGTTATGCCACGTCATTAAAGCGAGAGCATTAGTCAGAGAAAAATCAACATGCTATTCTCTCTCTGCTGAAGAAAAAAAATAAAAAAACAAGAAATAGAGAGAGAGAAAGAGATTGAGAAAATAAGAAAGAAAATATATATTCTTATTTCTTTCATCAAACTTGAAATGCTAAAATTAGTTTGACCCGCTGTAACGGCGCGCACTTCGACACGCGTGGGCGAAGTCGGCGCTATTCAAGAACCAGGGAAACATCTAGACCGTAACAATGCTGGCTCTCGGGTGTACGAGCGACATCGCGTGTCAACGGCATGTTGAGAATTGGTTGAACGCGTGACGGCGCCTCGAGGAAAGAATTTACCGCTTCCTCGCGAACTCCGCGAATAATAATAAGGACGTCGCGCTGACGCGAGCGCAACAGCGCGTTGCGTTGTTACGCGCTGGTTACGCGTGACGATTCAGTGGGTTTCATGGATATCAAGTGTGCAAGTTTTCGCGTCATCGTCACAGCTACATCGCGCGCCGGGAAACGAACGCGTCGAACAGTTAATTAGCGATTTGCTCTGCGCGCGCTGATTGTAACATTCAGGAAAAATTCGAGACATGATGTTTAACCATGAAACTTACCAAGGCCCCTATTAATAGTCATCATTTGAAACTTGTCTCAATAGTGAGATACTAAGATCTGAATTTAAAATCAGATTTCAGTCTTTTTGCTGGAGTCATATGATATATGCGGCACATTACTTTTGTAATGGCGATTCAATTAAAAACTCACGACTACTTCTAAAATCTGAGTATCCTATTTGAGACAAATTTTTAAATAACGACTATTGACACGGGTCTAAATTTCTTAGAGTGAAACTCACTCGAATGTTCGAAATTCGCTCCGAGTGGCGATACTGTTACTCCGCGCCACAGGATTAAAACCACTCCACATATATATTCATTCGTATCTAGATAAAAAATTTGCAACTTGTATGGATCGAGAATCATATGGATTAAGACTTCACAACTCAGGTTTGAGTTATTCTCGTGGTTCTGTTTGAAAAATATTTTATAAATGAAGTCGGTCAATGTTGAAACTTGGAATGAATTTTTAATCCGCGCGAGTAAATGTGTTTCAATCGATTGAAATGCATTTGTTTCTGCGACGAATATATCAGATTCGTTTTTCAATTTCGCATGAAAATATTCACTCGAGGATTCGGAATGTGGAGAATTTAATCTGTACGAATGAAAAGTCACTCGAGTTTGAGAAATGTTTAGAGTTTAAAAAACATGTTTGAGTTTCTGCAACCAGATTTCGGATTCTCGTTATTCTCCTCGAGGAAACGCTCAAGCTCGCAAGATATTTCGTATCTTTGTGAAACCTATTACAATCGCGCTTCGATGCATCGCGAGGTAAATTGAAAGTCGAATTTAGAATCGTACCGAGCGTCCCGTACAGTATCCCGGCTCGCTACGACGCTACGCGCGTTTGAGTCTATGGCGATTTGTCATATCTCGTAATCTGGCGTAACCTCGTGTATCTTAGATTACATCGGGCTATTCGAACGTTCTCAGGCGAAAAACTGATCATCTCAGGCGTGCTCTGTCGTACTGTGAAGTAATCCAGCTTACAGGCAACGTTCACCGCGGCAATTTCGCAAATGCGCGCTCGCGCAGTCGTGCAGCTCGCAGAAAATAGTGGAAACGCTCGTCGAGTCCGCAGAGAGAAAGAGAGGAAAGGGACACAGAGAGAGAGAGAGAGAAAAAGGGAAAGAAAGAAAAAGAGAGAAGGAAGGTCAGACTGGATAAAACGTATTCGCAGCGGAGCTTAGTAAAGGGTAAAGAGTGCCGCGATGGCCTGACCAGGCCCACACGTCCGGAAAGGTCAAATCCGCGCGGGAATGTCACATTCTTCCGACGCAACGTTCGCGAAATGAAGCGTCAGCTCGCTTTTCAAGCATGCATTAAGGAAAAAACACAATCTATATCTCACCGCAGAACATCTTCACAGCTCGCTTGGACTTGTACTCGAAGAGCAAATAATTCTGCTTGATTTCTCTCGCGCTTCCAAATGCTGAACGTGGAAGGCATCGTCGTCGTCATCGGTCGCATTCGTTTACCGCCTCAACGGAATTTTCCGCCACGGTGGCGTATTAAATATTTATCCACTGGCGAATACAGTGCGTTTATCTTGCGGGTGGAGCGCAGCGGGGGTGGCAGGATCGCGCGCGATCCGGGGAGTCCGACGCGATTTCCGAGGAGAAAAACGCGCTCGGCTGCTCGTCGACCGCAACGGGATCTTCGTAAGCGAGGAGCACCAGAAGGCGAAGGAGGAAGAGGAGGAGAAGGGTCGAGTCTCGACGGGAACGTACGAGTTACCTCGTCCCCGAGGAGCGTCGCGCGAAAACGGTGCGTCAGCTCGAGGATTCGTCGGCTTTACGAGGCGCCGTAGCCGCGAGTGTGTTTGCCTCGTCGAAATCCGGCAGGACGACGCCGGTTTACGGGTGACGTAAACGGGAACCGTCCCGGTGTCGACCTCCCCGCGGCAGCCGGCCGTCCCCGCGCGACACCGGTGGTTTATGGTCTGGTTATTCGGTTGACGCCATCCTCGCCACTTTGCAGGATTCGTGCGAAACGGAGAGTTTCGCACACACAGAGAGAAAAAGACAGAGAAAGAGAGAGGAAGAGAGAGAGAGAGAGAGAGAGAGAGAGAGAGAGAGAGAGAGAAAGAGAGAGTGGGGTGTGGTGAGGGGAAGGCAGAGAAAGCGAGAGAGAGTGTGACGCATAATAAGGTTTCCCCTCTGACCTGCCGAGGTCGGGTGCTCCGGTTGCGACCTCATCTCGCGCGACTCTCTCACGAGGGCGAGAGGTGATATCTCGGCGATGAGCTACGCGCGTACGTAACATCGATTTCTTGTGATACGACACTTGTGCTCACCGCGTGCACACGCGACCAAATTTTTCCCCGACGAGACGCGTAATACGACCACAACCTGGGCGACGACGAACGACGACGTGGAACATTTTCATACGGCAGAGTGCTGAGACGAAAGCGGGGTGTTGGTCGCTCACGGTATGCGCTCGCATCAGGTCCGCTTTGAACCCATAAAGGGTGAAGAGCGTAATACAAAAGATTTCCTTCGCTTTTCAGCGGAGGTCAGTCGCTCCAGTGTCGTTCGCGAAGTGTGATGGTAATACAATGCATGCGCATCGCTTCGATAGTTACTTTGAAGTCTCACAAAGAAGTCACGACGAGGATGGTATATTAGAGTCATGGTAATTGCGGCCCGGCGTAGAAGCGAGCCGAATTAAATATTCGCGTTTCAATTAATCGCTTCCTAAACGGCTGACCGCTTTATGGCACTCTCACGCGGGACTGCACGCACTGCGAACGTGTCATCTTACGAAATAAGAATCCAGTACGAGGCGACAATTAACATGCAACAGTTCGCACTCTTCTAATATGTTCAATATATCAAAATATCTGGAGAAACTATATATATGCATATATATATATATATATATATATATATATATATATATATATATGTGTGTGTGTGTGTGTGTGTGTGTGTGTGTGTGTGTGTGTGTGTGTGTAAGATGTTCCGAAAACTATCTATTGACGATCAATAAGAGCTGTAAAATTCACGTGGCGAAATCATGAGAAAAAGCAGATTAAAAAGTAAAGGTTGCATGTCACAGTAATTTTAAAATTGTCTATTGAGACTGTCAAGAGAAAAGAATAGTGTTTCTGGAACATTTTGCAAATATGTTCAAACGGCGTCAAGTGCTCTTTCATATAAATATCTTTTTATTTGAAAATGGCATCCATCAAGAATTTTGAGGATTTTCTCGCTTTTCACGTCATCACTCAAGAGCTCGAGGCACTAGGAGCCTTAAAAAATAAAAAGAGAGAGCACGCGAGAGTGTATTTCTACGCGAAAACGCGTTTTAGCTAACTCATTACGTGTCAAAAGTGAACGAGAGAGGAGAAGCAGATTAAACAATAAAAATCTAACATTCAGCGGATAGTTTTTCGCGGGAATACCCGTCGGGGAAGTGATTAATAGCGATTCAATCCACTTCCCATTGCGGCTTGTTGTGCCCGTCGGTCACGGCGCGATATCGAATCGCATCGCGGACAGCGATACACGAGAACACATTTCAATTCGCCTCGCAAACGTGGATTACGCCGGCCGACGCGTTCTTTCGTTTCTTCTTTTTTTTTTATTTTATTATTATTATTCTTTTTTTATTAACGTTGGAATCAACAATCGCGGAACAAAGGAGGAACTTTCCGTTTCCCTCGCGAGAATCGCGAAAGTCGCGCGCGTTCATGCACGCGCGATTGCGCCGGCGGTCGAGCGAACGATATTCTAATCGAAACGATATCGTAGGAAAACGCGCCCCGATACGTGCCCGTAAAAGGATCGTTCTACCGTGGAAGCGTATAATCTTACGCGGCCCGTGGGGAAACGACGACACATTCGACGCTGCGGAAAAATATCATTCTCCATCCAGCTAAACACACTCAATTTATAACTTCGCAAACAGGAACAAGCGTCCGTGAAACGAGTACGCTGAAACATGGCAGCAAATACTGGAAACTGCTCGAAACTTCGGGAACTTTCCTCCTTTGCTTCCTTAACGCGGGATTCTACTTCGCGTCGAGTATCTTTGTCTCGCGGAGAGCCGCGTACCCGGCGACGACGCAACATTGCTTCTGAGCGAAGAAATTACCAGAGAGCGAGAGGAGGGGAGGGGGGGGAGAGAGAGAGAGAGAGAGAGCTTTGCAGGTTGACGTTAAACTTCGCGACGCGATTAAAGATCGGCACGGCAGCGTGGAGTTAATACGAGCGGCGTTTTACTTTTGGCTCCATGTCACTTTGCATCGCGTCAGGTCGCGTCACCTACACAGAGAGAATTTTGTAGCAAAAATTACTATGGAATTCTGTAGTCGAGGAGCACATCAACATTCTGCAGTAATTTATTGTCCTTCCATTTCTCACATGAGCTATTTATATCTCAGCAACTGTGTGTGAAGTGTGTGCTATCAAAAAAATTGCTGTGTTCTTTAGCAAAATAGACTTTATTGACAGTCTATTTCTGCGCTATATATATAGAATTACAGTAAAAAAGGATTTACACGAAAAAGCCTATAATATTCTTTCGGTGTGCGGATTTTAATGGAACTTGATATATACTCGTTAATTATTTTACTGACTTCGGCGATTATTTCACATATCCGATCGAGTGAAACGAAAATATTTGCTCACTTTTAAATGCAGCATGCTCTTTGAGCGAAATACATTTAAAACACGCCGTTTGCGCGCAAAAGAACGTCAGACTACGTCGCGTGTTTCTTGTGGTATATACACGCGCGAGAAAGTGAGGGGGATCCGCACTGTGGTTGACTGGAGCTTCCGCGAGTGTAATTCCCGATCGGCAATCTACCAGCCGCACACCCAGCGGATCCCTAGCGTGCTTTGAAGCAACGCGCTCCGCACAGGCTCAACTTTAGCGCAATCCAAAACACAATTGCGGACTGCGCTTCTTGACGTATCAAAACAGAAACTGCGGCTATCCCTTGCCCCGACGTTTTGGAAGCATCCAGCAACTTCTAACCGCCGTCGCCACCGCCGCCGCCGCCGCCGACGCCACCGTGCACATGTAACTCGCTTAAAGGACCCGAACAATTCTCTACTATCTCTCGCAGTCGACATTCGAGTTTGAAGTCAGCGCCAGACATAGCGAGATAAGCGAAATTTACGAAACTACGTAACGGAGCAATAAGAAGTTGCGGTACTTTGTCACAGGATTGAGAATTTAACCCCCGGCAAGAGAAATGACTGTGGACTAATAGACGTCGGATTAGGGCATTCAATCCTCGCGTTTCAATCAAATAGAGCTCCCGCGCGTGAATGCAAATTTTTATCGCGTCTTCCTACATATCAACGTGATATTCGTGATAAGCGATCGCTGTTATTGATCGCATTTGTGACTTGAATTATATGAAGCATTGTGCATAGTACGCGATCGAACAAAACATAATTAACCATCGGCATATCGTACTACACTGTATGAGATAGAATTAGAGAGTTTAATTCTATATCAAGATAATAAAGATAATAAATAAAGAGTAAAATAGAAAGTATATATAGTGGGAAAAGAATAAAAATTTTCTCCCTCTTAACTTTCTTCTATCCTTACAAATAAATTGAAATCTCTCAGAAAAGAGACTAAAATTGAATTCGATCGGCCCTGATGGTATACACCATGGACATAGTATACATGGACTCCGAATGCTCTATGTTCTGTCGTCTAATAGAGTGAAGCCAACATCTAGAAAGAGAGCGAGAATAAAGGGGCTATAATTTTCTTCTTATTTTGTCATTTTTTTGTCGTGCGTGCATCCATTTCTTGTTTCAATAATATTATAGAGCACAACAGCACCTAGACTAGACTGGCAAGTAAATCTTATTGCACACTTTGTGCAGAAAGAGACAGAGAACAGAAGAACAGTACATATTGGCTTCTCTTTTCTGACTGTATGCGGAGTTTATGTACATTATGTCTATGGTCTCTTTCTACATGTTGGCTTCACTTTTCTGGCCCTATGCGGGGTCCATGTATACTACGTCCATGGTATACACCGAGGGTCAATGACACATACATATTTTGTCGTGCGTGAGAGAGAAAGACGTAGTATACACATAGTTCTTTGAGTGACAGCGACGCATGCTGCCACACCCAGGGCCGCTTTCAACGATTTCATTATAACGGTAAACTATCTTGGCTGGCGATTCCTTTGAGAGATGTTAGCTCCTATTAGACTCACAGGTCGCGTCTTAACGAGGCAAGGACTCGGATAAAGAAAGCGAGAAAGAGAGAGAGAGAGAGAGAGAGAGAGAGAGAGAGAGGGAGGGAACGAGGAAAAAGAAAAAATGAAGAGCGATGAAGGAACGTTTGCTTAATCAATGTTTTATACCGGCGGCGTTTTAACGAAAGCCTTGAATTTATAAAAAATGAACGTGAAAAGAATTCCGAAGATTTGCTAAATTATTCTTGCACGCGAGTACAATCGACTTAAAACGTTGTCGTGCTGGTAGAGTCGCATGTTGCTCCCGCTGCAGAGGCAAAAATTGTTCTCTCCGCTCGAGCTCGAGATATCGATTGTGTTAATCCAATCTAAAAATTCCGACTCGCTTTTCGATATAAATACAAAATCGCGCATGGAGAGACGAGATTTCGCTCGACGACGTCGCACGTCTTTCGACCAGTGAAATGAAATTCGCCATTGCGATGGGGAGAGAAATCAGATCGATGCAGTCGACATTCACATTGCATTCGGGCCAATTCACGGATGAGGAGGAAGATACTCGCGAAAAGTTGCGAGTCCCGCGACTGCATATGTAGAGAAAATTACCACGCGTTAAAGAACGAAGGTAGCGGAAGACTGACAGGAAAATAAGAGAAAATGTGCAGTGAGAAGAAAATGCAATTGAAAAAATCGACACAAAATCGGTGATCACCCGCCTTCAAAGAAATATTATATTTATTAAATTAAATGAGTTACGTTGATATAGTGTTGACCAAATCGTAATTATTGAATCAATTAATAATACATCACAGCAACTGTATAATTCGTTGGATCGACTAAATGTTTGCTTGAACGAATTTTATTTATTTAAATAAAGCGTCAACTTCCTTTTTTTGGCTCAGTGTAGCCGACATTTTTCAGCACTTTCATTCCGGTTTAATCATAGGTTAAGATGTATGAGAATTTTCTAATTATTTATTATATTTTTCATATTTTTAATTACTTATTTATTTATCTTAAACATCTTAATATCTGATTATATCCGCGCAAAAGTGCCGGTTACTGAACGTCTTCTCCTACGTGGAGGGACACTCGCGGAGATAATAGCGACTTTAACGATAATCACTGGAGACCGCGAGATCCCGGCCAATGATGACGAACGTCGGTAGCGATCGAGCTTTCTTTCTCTTGAAAAAATCTCGGTGTCGCACAATCGGAAGGAGCCATAGTTCGTGTTCATAGAGACGTGCCTGACACGATCGCCTAGCTATTGTCCGGCTCTAGTTACGTGCGAACGCGACGTCCGACCTGGACAAAACCTCTCCTTCGAATCTTTATCAACTGACTGATCGGCCTGACCTGATTGCGACACCATCTTCGTCGTACGTGACGTCACTCGGACGTATTCCCAGTAGCTACGTTCGTCGCCAGAAGTCGACGGCCATCGTCGAAATCAACTAACCGCTTCCTCAATTTGGAGACGAGCTTCATGTGTTTAGGAGGTGGAGCGACTTTCCGGGAGAAATCCGTCATGGGAGCTTTCGTTGGAAGCGAGCGAGCAAGCGATGAAATCGCGTCTGCACAAGTTCTACGACCGGTCGTGCGAGGTCTCGTTCCGTCGCGGAAAAAAAGGAAAGTGGTCGGCGTCACGCAAAACATACATTTCTTGAAATTAATTTATATTTATTGCCGCGTCATGAGTAGCACAAATATTTGTGCTGTGTCGTTTTGTTTTGTTTTATCTAAAATCCAAATCGATTTCGCCAATTAATTTAAGTCAATCAAAAAGATCGGCTCGATTTTCGAGTCAGATCGAACTTTGTTACATTTATTTCACGTTATATTGCGTGGAAACCAGTTATTCGTCGAACAAAATAATTGCGTTGACAGCACATCACCTTTACAATAAAATATATATAATATATATTTTACTGTAAAGGTTACCGCAATTACTTGCAACATGTTCGATAAATAATCGGTTCCCAATAAAATATAATATACAACGTTATCAGTATAGTTGCCTGTATTACAGGTATGTGACGTCGTAGAGGATTCTCTAATTCACTCGAGACAAATAGGCGGTACGCGACAAAAAAATGTCGCGTATTTCTTCGTCTTAATAGACATTCCAACTGTATGTACGTGCGATGAAATTGAAAGGTAATGGAGCCGCGAATGTTTGGCCGATAGCTTGTCCATCGAACTTCTCGCCTTGCTCGCTCGCCCCCTTGCCCTCGGATGTTCCGTCTTCGGTCGATTCGCGGGTGAGCACGAAATTCCTCCGACGGCGAAATAAAATTTAGACCGTGCAGTTTTAATACGATTCGATCATTCGACGCGAGTCTCGGCTCCTCCCGTGAAACACCGACGAGATGTCCAGGCTCGAGCGGTGGCCCACTAGAAGCGGACGTGCCTCGCCGTAATTCAAGTGGATAAGAGAAAAGGTGGTCCCAACGCGCGACCCGGGCTCCAAAGTCCACAAGGGCTCGGGTACATAGAGGATGCGAATGAGAAAGCCGTGTAAAAAGGATCCCGGGGATTAAGATGACAGGGAGCCGCCGACGCTACGGGGAGATGGCCGGCCACGAACGTGATTCGTGCCCGAGCCCACGGCGCGAGTATATTTCTTGCGCGACCGTCTACGGGGTTACTTTAACCCCGTCAGGATCGATCCCGCCGCCCGTCGCCGCCGCCACCTCCTTGGAACGAACTGTATACCGGACGTGACGTCTTTCGCGCGAACCCACTTTCACCGCGGCCACCGGTCGACCGGGTCAGGCTTCTCTTCGGGACTTCTCTCCGAGCTGTGAGAGACGAAGCTTTGCGAAGAAAAATCCAATCTCGCGACTTTATATATATGCAACTTCACGTCAAACTTTTACTGTTGAATAATTTCTTTAAATTTTTTCGTCAAACTACCGATTTGACTTAGTTTGTGCATTCAGTTTCGTTCGATTGCAGTTTTAGAAATGAAAATTGCGCTATTCGAGACCCGTATTAATAGTCGTGACTTAAAACTTATCTCAAGTGTGATATTCAGATTCGAATATAATTAAATGTGACTGAATAATAAATAAATTAAATGCGACTAAAATAAGGTGAACTTTTCAGCTAAATCGCGATTGCAAATGCAATCGTATGAATTATAAAATTCAGACAAAAAACTCGAATCTAGCTCTAAATTCAAATCTAAGTATCTCACGTGGAATAAATATCAACGAACGATTATTGATGCAAGACTGAGACTTGATTCTTTTTGCGCGATTCTTTGTCACTATATAGTATTAGGTGGTAAACTTAGTTCCTGCGGTTTTTCCCATTTTCCCTCCTTTTCAATTTTTCCCATTGCATGTAGACGTTTGGAAACAGCCATCGGAGTAACATTTAATGCTGCAGACAATTCTTGGAGCATTTGAGTAGAGTTTTCGTCCAATAATGCCTGCAAATCGGTGTTTTCAAACTTTTTCAGTTGGCCTGAGCGTTCTTTATCAATGACATCAGAATCACTATTCTTAAATCGCTAAAACCATACTTGGCATATTCTTTCCGATGGAGCATAATTGCCATAAGCTTCGAAAAGCAATTTATGAGCTACAGCTGCAGTTTTTTTCAAGTCAAAGTAATGAAGCAGCACATGTCGAAAAAACAAACTTATCACGTTCCATATTTAATCAAAAGAAAAAATAGCACTGCTTGCTTAAATGAATTTCTTCGCACTGAATTTTATTGACAAATGTCTAACCTCTAAAATGCAGCCAGTTTCAGATGTCAAAATAAATTACACCTACAACTAACGTCATCTAACTGTGAGCCGCAGGAACTAAGTTTACCACCTAATATATCGTACTAGATGGCGATTTTAATATTTTAATGGACATTTGATTTGTACAGACAGAAATGCAACAACGTTCTTCGACGTACCGTTACGTGCTGGCAATGGCGAGCGCGTTGCCGTCGGCTAGTGCCTTTATCTACGATCTGCCGACGTCATTAAGTACGCGCGATAAACGCTTCATCGAAACGTACATTTCCATGATCGCGGCGAGGCCCTCGGAATCGGCCGCAATGAGCGGCACGGCGAGTCGATAAGCCGACTCGTTCGCTTGACCAACGTACCGGTGTAGCCGTCGGGAGGCCGGCGGGAGGCCGACGAGAGGGCGGGCGAGAGAAAATGGGGAGAAAGCGAGGGTGGAATAGCTGCCGGCAATTATAACGTTGTACAGGGCCGAGCAGTAAATAATGGGTTCTGGGCTTGTCCGGTATTCAGCCAGAGCGTCAATCACCCTCAATCAGTTAGCGGCCCGGCTACGACCTAAATCAGAGGGTGCGAGGGGGACGTCCGAACGTGGGCGAGAGATCGAGATAGAGAGGGTAACACAGAGAGGTAACCGAGAGAGCCCCAAATCGCAGCCGGTGAGTGTCAGCTGATAGAGTAGGAATGACAAAGATGGAACAGGGAGACGGAGGGAGAAATATGGTTGAGAAGCAGGATATGAGGGATATTGGTTTGCGACCCGACAAGGTTTATCTACAGGGGTCTATCCCGTAATTACTGTCGCACGATCGGCAAGACAATGTTGTGTAAAGAAAGATGAATCGAAACCGCTGGCCAACACGACACGGCGATATATCCACTTTTCTTCCCCGGGATATCGATCTAAAAAGTAAGAACCAATAGGAATATCCTAACGTTTGTTCCTTTTCGAATAAAATTGGAGCGATCTCTCTCTTTTTCGTAATGTCTAATTCTATTCTGTGTAATCCGCCACACTCTTCGAGTTCGACTCACTGCAAACTCTAAAGGGTTTTTGTGAATTCAGAGTTGCAATACTTTTCGCTACGTTTCAATCTTGCTCATTAATCTCAAGTTACATTATACGAGTAATTTGGAGGTACCGAGAGCACGCGTTATTACGCGTTATTACTTTTGTGAATACAGAGTTGCAACTCTACTCTCATTGTAAAGTAAATTGCCAAATTCTGTCGCGCATAATTTCGCATAACTTCGGCGTCGCGAAGAGACACGGAGATTTTTCGCGCGTGTCGACACGCTGCGATAAAAATGACAGATCGCATTTTAAGACAACACGAAAGATCGCAACGCATCGAAACGCACGCATTGCATCGCGCATCGCAAAAACGCGGGTGCCAGCGTCCGCGCGATATAACTTTACGTCGCATTCTCCGTCGCATTGGTAGATGGCCGTGCGCAATTGTAGGACGCGCGATAAGGTCGCCCGTGGTGATCGAGGACGTCGAGATTGAACTTTTGCTCGCTGCACCGGACTACAAGTTATCATTGGAATCGCCTGTAACGTATCGAATCATATTGAACCGGGTGCCCCGACCAACTGGCGTACAATTGGTCCGCGAGGGGATTGGTTTATCATCTCGTCGACAATCGGGAAAGTTGGAACGTCAATCGGCAAAGTGCAAGCATAGGCACCGGCGGTGCAGTATAGATGTTGTTGTTATCGGTCGCGCGGACTCGATTTCAGCGGCAGGCAGGCGGGCGGCCAGCCAGGCAGGCAGGCAGGCAGGCAGGCAGGCAGGCAGGCAGGCAGGCAGGCAGGCAGGGTGTACGCATCGATGTATATTGGGCGGAACTGTCTTTCGGAATTGACAGCGGCGAAATTCGCTTCGAAAACGGCGCGTTTCCGCCGCTGAAAATCAACTCCGATACCGGCTCAGCGAAATTAATTCGTCGTCCGCGAACGCGCGCGCTCCGATGCGACTCGATGTCCGTGAATGGGCCGGGTCGACCAGAGAGAGAGAGAAAGAGAAAGAAAGAGAGAGAGAGAGAGAGTGAGAGATAGAGCGAGAGAGCACGAGCGGCAATTTGGTTAATAGCGCAAAACGAGTGTTCGTCGATTGTTATCTTTTCATCGACGCCGATAATCACGCCCGGCGCGTTGAGTGTTTCACAGGTAGGGCGCGATCTTCGGCCGATACCTTCATGAGCGCGCGTGCTTCGCATCGTCGTCGTTATTGCGCTCTTATTCGCGTAAAATCTCGATCGCACTTGCGTTGGTGTTTGTAAAATTATCTGTTCATTTATTCACGAGTCCAACTGCAACCACGCGCCAAAGTGACGGGAATATTGGATTCTCGTTGCGTTCGACATCTCCCCGCTTAGAAATTTAGGATGCATAATGTTCCTCTGGTCATCAGGTTGATTTCAATCATACGGAAAAAAAATTTCACGAGTGTATCTGAATTTTCCTAATTATCTGATAAGAATATATTGAGAAAAAAATATTTGAAAATTTATCAATGGAAAAAAATATTTGAAAATTTATCAATAGAATATAAACAGTTCACAAAAACAAACTTTTTGTCTTACAGAAATAAACTTTATGTTTCATAAATATATATATAGCAGGCTCCCACTCAATCAATTCAAGAATTGAAAATTCACTTGCAATTTCCCAGTTATTGTAACCAAATTCGAATTCAACTGAATATTCAAACAAATATTTTCGGTTACAGTAACAAAGATATCATTTCTTGTCCTCGGAATTTCATTCAGTTTCTATTCAGTTGTACGAATTGAAGTTTTTTCTGTTATCTTGTATAAGATGGTGTTATCAGACCTCGATAAAATCCTGATTGCCGTGTTAGCTTACATGACTTATCAGGACATCATCTTGTACAAACCAAATAACTGATTGGAATCAGAACCATGGAATAAATTTCTAGTCGGGTCTAAGATAGATTTACTCTCTCCTGCCGAAGTGCCGGCTGGGAGCTTTCTTCCAAGATGCAGTTTCTTCGTTCTCACAAGGGCGATTGCGGATAATTAGAGGCGAATCGACAGTTCGACGAACACTCGATTGCTCTCAAGCAGCATTATTGATTTTCTCTGCTATTTTCGCGCTACATCTCGCTTGTTTCGTTTTTATCGCGCTACCGGCTCGAATCATCTTTACTTATCCGTTACGCTTCGTTCCCTTTCTCTTTCTCTTTCCTTGCGCGCAAGAACGCATTATCGCAGGTGTTGTTTTTGTATTTGTTAATAAAGATCCAATAATAAAAAATTAATAAAGATCCGTGCGTAAGTGCACGGTTGTACATCCCAAAAAGACGGTTAATGACGGCGTCCTTACTAACACTTTACGAATTCTTTTCGATCGTAATCGAAGGATAACTTTGTGCGACGATAGACGCGCTTTTTTGCAAGCCAACGAAAAATATGTGAGAAAAATATGTGAAAAACTTCCAGCATCCTTATTACAAACTTTATTATAATCAAACACTTCGGTTTCCGTGTTTGAAATCTTATCTTTTCACGATAAAACGCGAAACCGTCAAATTGTGTATTATCGAACTTGGGAGTATGGAAATATTTTAATTTAAATATTTGATTAAAAACGATGTATGCAAAAGCAAATGATCCTTTTACGAGGAGTATTTCGCACGAGAACACGAGATAAGCTGTTTAATGTACAGGGAACACGTTACAATGCATTTTCTCTAGATTTACATCCTGGCAATCCGCGCGATGTAAAAACGCCCTGCCGTGCGGCGCGAAATGCCAGAGCTCGAAATCACGCTACTGCGTCGCGTCGCGCGCGCGCGCCCCGTAATTCTATAAATCAACCTTTGCTATAACAGGGCGAAATTCAATGAACGCTGATAGGACATAATTGTGTTTCGCCGTTCATCGAGGAGGCGCGCGCGCGCATATACACGCGACAGGTATCTCTCCGTTATCGCGGCTTAGACGACGTTCCAGTTGTTGCAACGGCCGCGGGACACAATGCGCCGTTTCCGCACACGCTGGGCGCTTCCATTCGGAAGGGAAACGCGCGAGGGGACTTCTATTACATCATTGTCCGGGGAGTGACCTCTTCGACGTTCCAGGACAAAGCGTACGCTGTCGCGCGACAGCGAAGGCGATTTCCTAGCCGTCGCGCTTTCCCGACCTTCCCTCATCGTCATTCGCGAACTCGCGCATTCGCGGACTCATGCATCACACGTGCCCTTTTCACCGTGAACACGGCTCAGCTCGCTAGTGTTTTATCGCGATTTGTTGGTTGCTTTTTTTTCCGACTGCAATGCGTCTTCGCCGCGGCGATAATTCACGTGCTCGCGATCATTATTGCGAGCGACGTCCTCCGGCGGCGCCTCTTGGCGTCCCGTCGTTATTACTGTCATTATCATTATCATTATTATTATTATAATTACACATATAATTAATCATCAATTTGGAATAATGAGAAGCACGCCGCGACGTTGCATTACGGCGTTACAATGGCCGCGGACGCGAACGAGCGCGAACTCGCGCGCGCGTCACTCTATAACGCCGTGTTTTTGTCACGCGCATGTAATTACGGCTTTCGAGCGCGCGTTTAGCGACGAATTTAATCCGACGTAATTCACATAGGGCCCACCGTACGCGAAGTACGATGCCTTCGGTAGGGCAACGAAGAAACGACCGACGACGATGGCGACGATGACGATGACGGGGACGTTGACGCCGCTGAGACGAATTTGCAGCGCGTTCGCGGCTGTAACGCAAGTCGAACCAGGGGTGCGCGTTGTTTAGGTGGATTGGTCCACCCTTTCCCGTCCGCGAGAAACGTGCAAACACGTTCCCCGAAACTCTAACGCGTCGTGCCGTTACGTTCACCCGTTTCTGCAGTGAGTAATTTCCGGTCGTTTAAATCTACGACAGGCTTTGAGACTTTGAAAGGGCGTCGCTCGAATAAGACGAGAAAGAAAGGAAGGGTGTGTGTGTGTGTGTGTGTGTGTGCATGTATGTGGAAGGTATGAATGTGTAGAGGCAGAAGGCGAGATTCTGAATGTTTTGAGAAATAATGCGCCGTACACTCATTACTCAACGTTAATCAAAGATCGTCGACGGGAAACTTGGCAGACGCGGGTAATCATAATACTCGTCATGAGAACTTTAGTTTCATAGGGACGCGCGTGTTTTGCCAAGACAGAGCAGAGGGTATACGCGGCTTGGTCGCGGCCGCAGAAGCGCGCGGAACGAGCCGCGGAATCTGCGCGAGAAGGAAACGAAAAGAAACGCATCCCCGGCGATCGCGCTTTCGCGCTTCCCACCTTCGCTCCGCCACGCCGCGGGGGCGGATGGGGAGAAAAGGTGGGATGTCCAACGTATTCCGTGAGAAATTACGAAAAATAATCTCCGAAAATTATCATGAGAATGGCCCGCGCGGTCGCGCACGGAGGTCCAGCCGAACAACAATGCCGTCTGGTCCCATCTGCATAACAATGTTTAGCCGCGAAAACAAAGCACCGTGACGCGGCGGGAAGCGCCGTTAAAAAAAAAGATAGAAAAAGAGAAAAAAGAGAGGCGTGATGTATTAACTCGGTCGCGCTTTCCCGACGAGGTCGTCGAATTTAAGCGCGGAGCCGCTGTTAATTGCCCGGGCTTCTAACAAAAGTCTGTCCTTTGTCGATGCGATCTTCCGGTGAAATATCGCGCGTGTGTTCTCAAGAGCGACGCTAAATATTTGTGCACACACATACGGTCCGAAAAGGATATCCGAAAAGGAAGTGGACTGCGCATCTTTGGACATTTTCCTAAGCTTATTTCGCGACGTCCCTTTTCTAGCGACAATTCCTGTTAATTGCACTAACTTCTTGGTATGTCCGGAAAAACTTCGTGGTAAAATATTAAATTTATTTTGATTTGTTTAAGCTATTGTATCCTTTTTGCTCATTCTTAGCGGACACAAGTAGATATTAGAATATTTTGTATTCCATTCTTCAAAATTCTTCAAAGGAAGCAATAAAGAAAAAAGAAATCCAGATACGTTTATTAAAAAAAAAGGAAGAAAAAACTCGCCTAAAAATTATGCAATTCGATAGTACGTTAACGATAACTTGTATTTATCTCGTTCACATTTACTTTATATTAATATTTTTATATTATTTTCTGATTGGCACTTACGTGTGTAATAAATTGATATTCTATTCTTTACATTATTGATTGGAATTTCAGCGATTTCTCTCTCGGGATACAGCAAAAAAACTCATTCACGCAGACGCCACGAAATACCCAGTTGACGGTGGTAATTTCAGAGTGACTTTTTGTTATCCGTTTAAATCTCAAATCGCGCGTAACTCAAAGTGTTATACCGCCGGCAGCCGTTCGAACGGCGGAGAATCGGGGTTAACGCTATCGACACGAGTATCAGATTCGCCCCTCAAAGAGACCTATCCGCGTACTCCGCGAGGCTCGATAATTTCGGCTACGCCTGAAAGCCCGAAAAAGCGCCAACGCCACCGCCGTCATCGACGTCAGTGGAACGGGGTGCACGAAGCCAAGCGGCTTGCACGAAAGTGCGTGATGCACTCTCGTGGCGTGCTCGCGAGTAGTAACCCTAAATATTAACACGAGACTCGTGCGGGCGAATTGCGCCGCATTACCATCGCCACACCGCCCGCCAGGCTATTACCGTAGAAATATTGAATTTCGTTATCGACCCGGAATTATCAGGCCAACTCGCCACTAAGGACAAGCATTACCGGACCATAAAGTTCCGGGAACTCTCTTCAAAGGTCCGGCCGGCTGGCTGGCTGGCTGGCTGGTCGGTCGGCCAACGGGTGAGTCGACCGCGCCGAGCTCAGCCGGGGGTGGGAGATGGTCGAAGGGCGGCGCCGGGGCGTTTTTAAAGCGGGATGAAAAGCGGGCAAGACACGGGGCTTTAAAGTCCGCCGCCGGCGTGCATTATGCGCGGCCCACGAGTCAAAAGAATTTTAGGACTTTGTGCGACGCGAGCACGAAACGCGGAAACGCGCTCGCGGCCGCGACTGCCGATTATTTCGTACGGCACACACGCGCTCGTGTAATCGTCGACGGTCACATTCTCGCCTCTTCCTCTCGTCCGATAAAGTGAAAGAGAGAGAACCAACCACTGGCAAAAATCCGGGCAATTAGAAGAGTCACGCGAGTGCGAGCACCGCGTCGCGCGATTAACGCTCTCGCGCTTTCCGCACCGATTCCTTTCTCCCTCTCTCTCTCTCTCTCTCTCTCTCTCTCTCTCTCTTTCGCTCCGCGATATCGCTTCGGTGAGACAAATCGCGGTACTCTCGCAGTACGGGCTTAATTTCGCGCTCGCGTGCAAAGGAAATCAGGACAAAAGCGAGGTATGTTCTTTGAACGGCGCCAGCTGAAGGCACGTAATATGAGAAACAAGCTCCCGGACGAAATTTTCCGACCACGGGATAATCGCGCTCCTGCTATCGACGCGCCCGTCAAAGAGGAACGCGGGCACGATCGCATATTTCTCGAGAGTATCGTCGGCTCGTCTCTGACTTTGTCTCCTTTGATTCGTCGGCGGAGGCAGACTCCAACTGAGTTTATGAGCTTTCCCCCGCTTCGCTCCAAGATAAGACGATTTTTCACTTAGAAGAACGACAACGACGACGACGACGACGACGACGACGACGACCACGACATCGGAGAAGAGCGCTGTATCGAGGAGACACCGGCGGTTTAATTTTAAGCTTCGACGACCCCTTCGAGGGAGTCCCAAAGCGCGCAAGTCTCTAATTGCAAGTAAAATCTCGCACGACTGTAGGGCGTGACGATAAAACCACGATGCCGTTTTACGAGTACAAGCACGACGCGCGATTTTATTTTCATTAATAATTTATATTGCGCGGGCGAGCGCGCGGAAGGGGGTTGATTTAAAAGCGGGCGATTTAAAAGGAGCGGAGGAGCGAGGGTGGAAAATGTAAAACAGTGACGCGGCTCAGCGGCGATCAGCCGGCGGTAGTAGTAGTACGTCACGATAGCGTCAGCCGCAACTACGCCGCCCGGCCCGATATGTCTGACCGCGTGTCGTTATTTCTACTAAAATCCGAGCATCGCGCCGCAGCGGACTAAAGTACGCGCTACGTATGAAGCCGGAAATATCGGCGAAACCAAGTCTCACCCGTTCCACGACCAACGACATTGTCGACGACAACCACGGACGCGAAAACGCAAATAGCAATCGTGCGGGACGCACGAGTTAGCGCACACAGATGTTTCCTCGTCTCGTTCGCCCGCGACTGCGGCGAAATGCGCTTCGTGTCACTCGACGAACGCCAGTTACGCTCCAGATGCGGCGCTCGAAAACAATCCCCGCGACTTCCGTTTAGCGAGAGAGAGAGAGAGAGAGAGAGAGAGAGAGAGAGAGAGAGAGAGAGAGAGAGAGTAGGGAAAGACAGAGCTGAAATTCGTCATTTTACACGGTGAATATTATTTTTTCCCCCGGACCGAATTTACGTAATCTTTTCGCGTCTGTCACGATTTGAAGCGACAGGCCGGATCGAAGAGGCGTCTTTCTCGCTTTAGAAACTTTTGTATACGCGCGACGGAGTCTCGATGAAGTGCTTCGCGAGTACTTGCGGCGTTCGAGTGACTACAGGCAATTCCTTGTCGAGACTTTCGGTCTCGATAGCGCAAACAACGGCTTTAGGATTCTCGTACGATTGCCGGCGAATTTAATCCGTCTCGATTCGATAGAGCTACTGAAACCGAGCGGAAGAGAGAAGCGCGAGGTCGTGCTTATTAAAATTGATACGGGATTTTTTCAGGTTTTCGCACTCGTGCGGCCCGTCGCGCTGTCTCGAGTGCTTTGCGTCACGCGGGATACGAGGCTGTGGTGGTAAAATATTTGCGCGGACATACGTACACGAGAAAAGAGAAAGTGAATTGGCTGATTCGGCAAATCTTTTCAGCTTCCCGGACAAGATTAAGTGACACAATTCAACGGATTGACCGGTGCAGCAAAACAATTGTATCTGCAAATATTTGTCAACTTGCTCACGGGACGTATAAAAAAAATGTATCGCTAGTGATATTAATCTCTACGAGCATTGTTATCTTATTGTTAGAGCAATTAATTACTGGGTATAATGAAATTGACTAATGCACCATGGATTTCTTTTGGGATGCAACAGGACAGGACAGTTAGTTGTCTCAACGATTGCTTTTCCTTGAATATCCTAAACTATATGTTTGATTGATTTTGGATTTAGAGAATCATCTTTGCTATGTAAATAAATTTGTCATGTTGTCACTACAAATCTAAGTATGCTATTTTTGAGACGCATAAATGTGTAATTTAACCGAAGCTCTTTTTACACGTTTCATGCGTTTTTAAATTGTCATTTAACATGTTTAAAAGACGCATAAATTATAACTCAATATTTTGAAACACGTGTTGAATAACGTGACCTAAAACGGTGAGCAACACGTAAAAGAGATTCAGCCGAGATAATATACTTGGAATTACTTGGAGTGATGATATCAGAATTGATTGATTACAATGCAGCTCTGCAATTTAACCGCTGTAACATAGAAAAACCGTCTTATCTGTATATTAGGGCTATAGATCTGCCAACTTGGAGGTTCTCTTTTATTTGTAACACGACAAATCTTATTCTGTGTGATTTAAAGAAACCGCGAGGTTCTCTTTCTTGGCCGTCCAGTCGTCCAGACGTGTTAACGTTTAACTTTCCTCCGACTTGAGCCCCTTCCTCCCTCCCTCTCTCTCTCTCTCTCTCCCCCTCTCTCTCTCTCTCTCTCTCTCTCTCTCTCTCTCTCTCTCTCTCTCT
>NW_022639594.1:707910-708526 GCF_010583005.1 Odontomachus brunneus
CTCTCTCTCTCTCTCTCTCTCTCTCTCTCTCTCTCTCTCTTTCTCAGTGCCGTTCGCGTTATCGAGAGGTTTAAATCTTCGCAGCGCGTTTCTGGCCGCGAAACGTCCGGGTCGCTACTTCACTCGACTTTAACGCGATCCAACATTTATAGTTTTGCCATCAAATTACCGTCCACGCGCGTTGACGCGCCATGACTCCCCGTCCACGGTCCCTCGACGCCGGGTATCGATTATGGCGTGCGGTCCTGGCTGTTATCCCATCGGGGAACAAATTCAAATTTTACGAACTCTCATTCGTATCGCCGTTGTCCGTCGCGGAGTGGCGCAACGGACAACACAGCGAAGTGATTGAATTACCGATATCATCGGTTACGCGATCGACGCGTCTCTTTCAATTCCAACGCAACAATATCTATTTGTCGCTTTGTACAACCGCGTGCAAATTATCGCGCGATAACGCAACTGAACGCGCACACACCCGGCGGCCTAGAATCTCTGCGAGCTACCGCGCACACCTGGCGCACGTGCGTGCATACACATATACATACACACACACACACACACACACACACACACACACACACACACACACACACACACACACACACACACACAC
>NW_022639594.1:708652-733652 GCF_010583005.1 Odontomachus brunneus
ACACACACACACACACACACACACACACACACACACACACACACACACACACACATACACCGTGGAAAAATTTATTTCGTTCGAAATAGTAATTGCGGCGTGTATAACGCAGCGTGTTTCGAGTGTTTCGGTGCGCGAATCGGACGACACGCGAAATCGCCAAAGTAGCGTGTTTTTCGCGGTTTCGTTTTGCGGTTGGTCCGCGGCCGGCGAATGGAGCCGGCGAGTGTGGAGGAGCTGCTGCCGGCAACGTGGACGGCGGTGTGTACATTTATTCGGTTGTTATTTACCCTTTGCACGGAGCCGTATATCATTTTTACGACGGTCGGCCGAGACGGGGGCGGAGAAGCGGCGGCGGCGGCGGCAGTGGTGGCGGCAGCGACGACGGCGGAGGAGGAGAAGGAGGCTGAGGGTGAGGTCGTAAACGAGCGCGAGAAGCATCGACGCGCAAAATGCGCGAAAACCGCAACGCCAAGACTCCCGGAACGTTGTTTCCTCAAGCGTAAGAAGTGTTCGTGAGAATCGGCTGAAACACACAGAGGCTCTCCAAGTGCCATATTGTCTCCGGCGGGGAGAATTCGAGCGATGCCGTTCGCAACACCTCGACAAATAACGCGCTATTTTCCTTCGCAGCTTGATTAAATAAAACTGCTGCGTCGAGCGGCGTGAATCCACGCGCGACGCAAACGCATCGGCTCGATGGAAAAAGACGAATGTAAAAATAGCGCGGTAGAGTTGCGAGAAATATCTCACCGGCTGATTGTAATACACACGGAAAATACGGTTTCCGCGGAAATATGAAAAATTAACGTGGGAGGCTACGCGAATTAAGGAAGAAAAAGAATTTTATTGCGCTCGCCGTAAACCGGGTGCCATGCATTTATTCTCTTGCTATTTACCCTTTGCCCCAAGGGTGTGCGTTATTTTCGCTATAAAAGACCTCGCGCGGCCGTGGGATGAGGGCGGAAAGGGTGGATGGGGGACGCGTGCAAAGGAGGAAGGTACACGAAGAGATCGCGCGCGTGCGCGCGCGTGTGTGTGTACAGCTATACACCTATACACACGACACATATATCCGCAACGCGCACATGCCGAGCCGCGCGGATGAAAGTAGAGCGAAATATTAAAAAGCACTCAGCCGCTCTCGAAATTCATGTAATCTAGAAAACCGTGGCAGGGAGGGGTGCTTGTCCCGCGACTCTCTATCCGGCGCGCACCCCGCGGCAAACAACGCGCCGCACCGACGAGAATTATTGCGGCTCTCCCTCGCGCCGGTCGTGGTACGCGGCATCGGCCGAGCACGAGGCGATCCGGGTTAAAGACACGTCGCGGAATTAATGCGCCAATAAATATTTAGAAACGTATAATTTTCGCTGTACGCTATGCAAAGTGCACCGTGCTGGCGGGCGTGCATTTATTCCGTTGCTATTTACCCTTTGCTCGCCAGACATTTATCATTTTTACGGGCGGGTGGACGGGCGAACCGTGGAGCGAGGGTGGAGGAATGGCAAGGGAACCAAAGAGAGAGAGAGAGAGAGAGAATAAGAGCGACAAAGCGGTACGAGCGGGTCGTGTGGCACGAGACCGCGAGTCGCGCGCAGAGGGAGACGAAATATTGGAAATGAATTTAACTGTAATCTCCGAAATTATACGAAATCTAAACGTGGAACACGAACGTTTCTTCCGCGGCACAAGATCCACCTGTATCGTGAAAAAGACGAGCTCCTCAAGCACGGAACGTAGTTAACTGCCTAGCCTTCTACCTGGCTACCTGCCTAGAGCTCTACCCACTCATCCAGCCCGCCACCACTCCTCGTCTTCCGTCTCGGTCGAAGAAGCTGCAGCGCGAGAATGAAATCTATTACTGGCTGGAGGAGGAATCGTATTTGTGCTCTCGCGAGCTCTCGATGCTCCACGCACGCGCTCGTTGTCTACCCTGTTTATCCCGCTGAAGCCCCTGAAGACAGTGGTGCTTCCACACAACGCGGCTGTTCGAGACGCTCTTCTCGCGCTTGCTTCGCACTTTTTCGACGATATTCCCGCGCGTCACGCTCGGAGAAAAGCGTTCGCTGTCGGCATTCGCTCGATCGGCAACGACGTCGAGAATTCACGGCGATACGGGGTAAAATTCATCCGCGATCATCCCATCCCGGAAAAGAGACACGTTCCTCACGTGATTTCTCTGTTTCCAAGTGGGAACATAGACGGCGCGACCAGCGCTGCAGAACCACTGGCTTAAAGAATATGTATCATTCGCGAGAAGATAATCGAAGCGAAACACGTAGTCGAACGGAACAGGGGAGGGAGAGAACGGTCGGTGCGACGAAGCGAGAGGGAATAACGGCGCAGACAGAGAGAACGACAGATCGAAGGGAAAGGTCGTGAACGAGACGGGAGAGAATCGGGCGAAATATTGGAAAGCTGGCTGCGCGGCAAGATAAAACGTTTCATAAAACAGACATCGATTCCGTATTACTCGGCGCGCCACGTCGACGTGAATCGACGAGAGTCTCGCTGGAGTGCTCCTCGAGCACGGCCGCGAAGGATGGAGGAAGCGAACGGTCCTGTACCGGGGCGCATAAAAGGAGAAGAGGGCGAAGGAGAGAAAGGGAGAGAGAAAGAGAGAGAGAGAGAGAGAGAAATACGCATTTTCTTATTGCATCTCGTACCGTATTCTCTCGTTCTCCGCCTTCGTCGCTTGTTCTATTCCCACCACTTCTCGGCCGCATCCGCGCTGCACTCCGTCGACGTCGTCATCGTTGTCCGCGTGAAATTCAAGGAAGAGGAAGAAAAACCTTTATGCTGCCACAACTAAGCCTCTTCCGCGAGCACACATACGCTCAAAGTGAAACACCGTGTACGAGAAAGAGAGAAAAAGGCAAGGGAGAGAGGGAAACAAAAGATACAACTCGATTTTCCCTAAACCCGGATACGATACAATCGTGCGCTCGCGCTCCGTCCATTTTCACGTTGGGATCGTAAAAGTTATTAGACCTCGTAAATAATAAGAGACGTATAGTATCGGGGTCGGCTCGTAAATAACTCCTCGCGTTTTTTCTCCGCAAGTTTATTCTCGCGTGGAACGTTTCGGGCTGCCGCGTCGTACGCGATGAACGCGACATGATTATTGTGATATAATTAAACGGCAATTAAATATCAAATTTTTCGCGAGGGAAAACGCCGCATTTCATTTCGCGCAATTATAAAATCATAATGTTTGATCGTTTTGGCAAAGCGATTGCAGAGGGATAGAGGGAGAAAGATAGAAGAGCTTTAGTGTCAGCAATACGAGCAACGCGGCGGTACTTTCGGCTGAATTCGGATTATCAAATAATAACTTTCCTTCCGAAGCGATCGTGAATTTCGCTGAACATGTACATCGCCACTTTCGTTAATAAAATACGTGATTTCGCGCTGGCGCGGGCTTTTGACATTACGTTTACATCAAACGACGTCCGATATTGCGCTACGCAGGCACGCACGCGCACATACTCGCACGTACACACACTCGCATCTCGGGAGATTTTACGTTCCCATTAATGTATAGTTACTATATTATGCGCGCATATAATTGCAGTTAATGTCAAACAGGAATCGTTGAACGCGCACCCGTAAAATTTCATTTCGGCATTACTGCGAAACGCGAGATTCGGTAAAAATCAATTGCGAATATTTCCCTTTGCTCGATTCCGCCTCACTTCCGCCGTGCTTTCTTTGATTGCCATTATCCGGCGGATTTATTTCGTACAGCGCGCGTTTTATCGCTCATTATCAGCCGACTAATGCCCCCTTCAATCGTCCATCGTATCGCGCGCGATTCGCTGAAATGTCACTGGCGGACAGTTGTCGGACAGCTACGTGCGCGAATTCGCCTCAATTTGGCGAATCGCGCGCGTACCTCGAGCGGTAAACCGTAACGTAACGTAAATACCGTAGATTACCCGGCGTCGAGCAACGCGCCGCCGTGATTATATTTTCCAATTATCCATTGTAATCAGCCGACGCGCGCGCGCGGTTCGATTTCGATCGCGCTCTCGCACATCGGGCCGCTCTCTCGACCCTTTTTCTTCGGCCAGTCGTATCTACGCGGATATCGATGAAACGGAAATGAACGGTGTCCGTTCAAAATATCGGATAACACGGCTGCGATTTAATTGCGTTATCGCCGGCTACCTGCACGTCCACGCGCGCGCGCGTGCACGATAATTATTCGATCGATTTGAAATAATTATATCGGCCCCGTAAGCGGGTAATACTCGATACTGCCACGGTTCGCTGCGGTGGTCAATGAATCGCAATGCAGATTTTTTCAGCGCCACTTCCAACCGACCGATCCTCCCGACCGCCACCTCGCGATTCTATTGTCCGCGTCGCTCGGCTCGGAACCTCTACTCTTCCTCCTCCTCTCCCTCCTCCCCCTCCTCCTTCCCTCCTTCTCTTCCTCTTCCTCCTGTTCGCGCGCGAGGCTCGGATTTCATTGGCCGGAAATTGCGATCGTTTTCTATGTATACATATCGGAATACCGCCGTCGACCGTGCCGTGAATTCTCGAAATTCCCGCCAATTGTCTTACAAGCTGACGGGAGAAAAAGGAATCGGAATCGCGGCGCTGTTATTCCGAGCCAAAGAAATGAAATGGGGTTAACGGGGAATGAACAACCCTGATGGGTAGCGGTGGGAGAGATTAAATCGCCTGATGTAACAAGCCTACCTCGAGTGATTGTTTTACTTTGGGAGAAATGTTATAAATGCTGGTCGAGTACATCAAATTATTCGATCTATACGTTTTATTTAAGCATGTTTACTTCGTTAATTATGCAACAGTTTGACTAATAATTAAATTATTAGAGTTACGATGAATAAATGTAATCCTAAGCGTTAGTATCTTTTTTACGTTGTTTCATTGGCTATTTATTTATAATAAATAAATAGCCGCAACTTTCTTTAGATGCGACTAATTCTAGCAAACTATGTGCAAACAAGGTTCTTAGGTATACAACGGAGACCCAGTCGCGGTTGTTGATGTGAATATTTAAACTGTGGCAGCATAACTCGACACTCTCTCTGTCGAGTTATTATTATTCTCCCACATAGTTTAGTGGAGTATATCCACTCAAATCTAAACGCTTAAAATGATACAAAAATTTCACATAACATTTATCGCAGCAAAACATATTCGTAGTTGGAGTTTCGTGTGATTTATCTGCACATTCATGAGAAATTTAATACTGAATATCGCAATTTTGCACATATAACGCCTTATGCGAAAAGCGACACGGATGACCATTATTTCAGTGTAACGAAGTACACATTGGAATGATTCCTGTGAAAACAGAGTTAGGAATATCGCTCTTAAGTTACATTCTCCGAAACATACCTTTTGCTAGGAAATTTTGCGGAAAATCCGCAGTATGTGTACGGTGGATTTTTGGCAGAATTCTCCTCGTCGAAACGGTCGTTTTGGAGCGCAACCTGATACGTGCACTCTGGAATGAAGTTGACAAGTCGCCTAAACGGAATCCTTCTCCTATTGCAGAATCGACGCGCGAGAGAAGCCAGTGACCAAGGCGCAGCATTCGTCAGACTCCGGCGTTTTCGGACCGCGCGCGTTCTTCCGCACGGCCTTCCCGAGCCCGGCGGTTCTGGTGATTGACGACATAAAGCGGCACGACGCGGCCACGTACAGATGCAGGGTGGACTTCCGGCAGGGTCAGACGCGCAGCTTCCGCTACAACCTGACCGTGATCGGTGAGTACCGGATACGAGGATTTCGTCGCGCGTGTAAAGCAGCGCCGCGTGTTTGAACGCACCAGGATCCGGAATATCTATTATTCAACGTCCACCTGTGTGTATCTCGAAGCCTATCGAATCCAGCGAGAAGCGGACTCTTGCTTCGCTGCAACGTCATCCGCGCCAACGGCGCGACGTTACCGAAAAGACGCTCCCGCTCGCGCGCGTAAAACGATATCACGCGTAATAAAGGGCTTCGGGGGAACTCGTCGGGAACTGCGTGGAAGGCTGAAGCGCATAAAGGGCGATATTGACGTGTTTGAACAGAGACAACGACGTTTACGCGAGGGACAGGAGTGCTTTTCCGCGCGCTACTTTTCCGTTCAATCAAAAAGAGATTGTGGCGAACTAATTTACTGCGGCTTTAAAGAGGAGCCCTAAGGCGCGCATTACCCTCTCGTGGACGTTGCCGGATGGAAAAGGGGAGAATTGAGAGTGATTGAGAGAGGGGAAGAGCAAGAGAGAGAGAGAGAGAGAGAGAGAGAGAGAGAGAAGAGAGTGAGAGGCATTCGCTCGAAAAATCGATCAGGCTCGGCGGCACGCACGGCGCGCCGCCATGAAGAAACGATTCGCAGCGATCAGATCGAACACACGACATGGAAGGTACGAGCCGGAGTATTTTGCGAGGGCACGAGGTTCCGATCGATCTTTCGCTCAGTTTCGAACTTGTGCACCTATTTACACACACACACACACACACGCGTGCGCACGTATACCTGGTTCAGTCGTTTTACCGGCGCGTACTACCTCGCAAAACCCGGCGGAAAGTGACGGCGGCGGGAGGGGTGGTGTAGGTCTGATCAAACAAATGCAGCGACTGCTGAAAAATGCATGAGCCAATCGCAGACGCGTTGCCTCCGTTTCGCCGCGCGTATGCCGCTGCTTTCGCGCGCCACGTGGTCACGCTGAAACCCGGCCAGCGTCGCCGTAGCCCACTATTTCTCTGACCCATTTTTGAGCGTTGCGCTCTTCTACCCCAAGCCCTTTCCCTCAGCCAGGCGAATTCGGTCGCGACGCGTTCGCGACGAATCCACCCCGAGCTCTTACATAAATACGACATTCCGCTCCGCCGTATTCCTCCTCTTGGCGGATAAGCGTAGGGATAAAGGGCGGCAAACAAGCCTCGACGACGACGACGACTACTACTACTACTACTACTACTACTACTACTACTACTACTACTACTACTATTACTACTATTACTACTACTACTACTACTACTACTCTCATATGCACAGCAACACGAAGAATCCCATGACCGTCATTACGACTCGCGTCGCTGGGTGATTTCACTCTTCCGCGTTTCCCTTCGCGCGCGATGGGCTTAAAGTAATATTCCGGAAACCGTGCTACTTTCTTCGCGACGAATGCGCGAATGCGGCGCTGTTGCGAGTTGATCATAAAGTCCACGTCGTATGAAGGTGTAACTTTCATGGAGAAGCCCCTTCAAAGCAGTCGCGGTAACGGAGTATGCTCGAATCTCGGGATATCTCGTATAGCTCGCGGCAGGAATATAACCCGGAAAATCCTACTGCCGATCCTTCGATACCGGAATCCATCTTCGGCGCCAATCCCGCGTCTCTCTTCGCCGCCCCCATCGACGAGAGGTTAAAGAGCGGTATAGTGAAAGAGAAGGACGAAGGGTGAAGACGCAGAAAGAAAGAAAGAGAAAGAGAGAGAGAAACTGGAAACGGCAGGGGAAAGGGACAAGGCTGGTGAGAATGTAAGTGTCGCAGTGCAGATTCCGGGAAAATCGGCACGAAATTCCTCGGCTTATCCCTCGGGCGATCTAACCCTTTCCGGTAATAACCGAGCGCGCCTAGTGTTTCTGAAATGTTCGAGCGGGACATTCGACATCGAATATCCATATAAGACCGCCGGCTACGGAGGTATCCCGGAATAAACGGGTCGTATTTTTATTGACAGATTCCGCCGGCCGGGATACATTTCTCCCCGGTCGAAAATGTCGAGGGAGGAAACGTCGTCACTCGTCGTAGCGACTCCCGGAGGCTGCTATACCGCAGAGTAATGTCTCCCGGCAATTTTTATAGATATTAGAGAAAAATCGAGAGCCTCGAGTTAAAATTCATGAATGAATTGTTAACCATCGATTACACTCAAAGACAGCTAATAATCATAAACGTTTCGATACCTTCACCGGGAGGGAAGAAAAAAGAAGGACACGCGAAGACTTTGAATTAAAAGGCACAAAGAGAACGAAGAAGGGAGCAGTCCGACCGAAGGCACACAATGTACGCTCTGCACGTGTATACCCAACGTTACGCCTTTTCTTTACGCCGCCGTTTCCCGCATACAGTTGCGAGCCTTAATTAAGTCGATATTTGTCGACGAAAGGGCGGTCAATCGCGGGAAACGCCGTCGCCCCGCGAGCAATCCATTTTCCGCCTCCTTGGTCTCGCGCTTTGTCGACACGCTCGCCCGCACGTATCCTCAAAATGTTCCCCCGGAATCCGCCTCGCAAGGACCACGACGGAACGTCCAATTCAAACGTACTCGCGGTATTCCAAAAAGTAACGAACGAAATTGGCCCCCGCGGGTGCGGTATCAGACCTCACAGAGGACAAGGTATTTTCATCAGAGAAGATTGGTTCCCGAGAGTTCCTAGATTGCGTCTCTCTTTCTCTCTCTCCTTCTCCCTCTCTCCTTCTCCCTCTCTCCCTCCGACTTTCCTGGACTTTTCCGTGGTAGCCTACCTACCTACCTACCTACCTACCTACCTACCTACCTACCTACCTTCCTACCTATCTAGCTACCTTCCTACCCACCCACCCGACTATCTAGCTATCTACCTACCTACCTTACCTACCTACACGCCAGCGATGCAATGTCCGAGCGCGTCTCTTCCGCTTTATCTTTTCCACCCACTCGCAAATATTACACAGCACGGAGATACCGCGGAAAAATACGTATCCGGAGCTCTTCGACGTTTAGCCTTGCATGGACGCGAGCGCCGTTGAGCGAATCCCGACGTACACATGTGTAACGTTCAGCTGCTATTATTTTCCGTAGCGTGCCCCGTTTAAACTCGCCGAGTTACGCGGGCATTGAAATTCTTATTGTGACCTGCGTTGCGGTCTTCGCCGGCGTCGCGTATGCGAAAAATTTAATGTACACACGCGCGATTCGCATGACCGTCCGTGCAATCTTGTACCCGCGGGACGAGAAATCTGATCTCTCAATATTGTGGGTCTCGCTCTTTTGCCTTTTGCAAAATTATTAATATTGCAGAATTACTTTCTGATGTAATACTTGCTGGAATTACGAGGACTCTCCGATATGATGACGTCTTCTCCCGCATGTCCCAAAGTTCACAACAGAGGCGGGAGTTTGCGGAAGACCGACGTGTGCGTTTAAATTTAATCGGGATATAGCAGTCTCTCCAACAGAGAGAGAGAGAGAGAGAGAGAGAGAGAGAGATCGCGCCGATAACTCTGGCGAATCGTCGGAGAGCCGAATATCCATTTTGCGATAACCACGCGAGCGTGCATTACGATCACCATGCGGCTGCTCATTACATAGTATAAGGAACGTGGGCGACGAGATACGCGCACGCACGATAGGCCACACGCATAAGTAACATATCTGCATACGTTCCCGCGAGCACAATGGCTATGCGCTAACTCACACTGCCAAGCACCGTCTTATAGATTAGGCTAATGCACCAGCGTTCACGCGGTATTGTTGCACTATCGTATTACAACGCACTGCGTTATGCGCGCACAATATTATTATCCGGCGTAATCACGTAAGTGTATTACACGCCGCGTAGAGCGCGCGTTGCGTAATAGTTAGCGTTAGTCACTTATACGTGAGTTTCGCAAACGCGTCGTGTCTCTCTTTCTCCTCCCCCCTCTCCCTCGCTCCCTCTCTGCCGAAATACAGGCGTACGTCACCTCAGCTATCTCGCAACAGACTGCGAAGACAGGGAGGTGAGATTTCACTTTCGAGACGTCTCTCGCGAACGTAAAAAGCGAAGGAGTCCAGGTGTTTCTCCATGAGTATGTGTGTGTGTGTGTGTATATGTATGTATGTGTGTACCTCTCGGTAAATATCTCTAAAGAGCCGCGTGTAAAGGGCGAGATAAGGCGAAGGGACTCGGTGGATTTCTAAATTGGCCACTCAAACTCCTTCTCTCCTAATAGAGACCATTAGAGTCGGAGGAGAGGACATTGAGATAAATAAAATAGAAGGGTACTGCGATTCTAAGAGCTCGAAGAAAGAGAGAGAGAGAAAGAGAGAGAGAGAGAGAGAGGGAGAAAAAGATAATGGTTTAAAGCGCGAGAGCGCGTATTGGTGTACAGACGTGCACGAGTAAATTCAGAATTCGAGGATTCCGTGCGGACGACGAGGACGGTCGTGGGGTTCGCGGGAGCGTTCGAGGGGCTGCGCGGATGATCCATATCGTAGAACAAGAAACACGTGCTCTCACGCCAAGTGCGAGGCAAAAATTCGCGCCCGAACGTCCGCCGTGACACTTCGCGCGATGTATCACCGCGTTTTTGCGCTCCAGATAAACGATCGCGAGGAAGGTAAAGGGTGCGCGGTGGGAGTATAACAATATCAGAAGAATTCCCGCGACGGCGGGCAACGTTGTTCGTTTACGATCTTACTTTTCGTATCCTCCAACGAACAACCACGAGCACACGGTGGCGAGACTCGTCGTCGCAAAATTATGTTAGACTGTATTTGTCAAACGAATCCCCCCTCTTCTTTTGCATATAGCAGCGGCAAGTTTGCGACACCTTTACCTCGATAAACTTCGAAAAGTATGCGATGTCCGGTGGGAAAATTTCTTTTCTGAGTATCATTACAAAAAATAAAATTTCCTACAGAATTCCACAGATGCGTTGCAAAATTCATTGGAAAAGATATGTCGCAATGTTCCTGTCATTGATTATGTGTTAAACACGGCGCATTCGTTATTGGACTCCACTCTCCGCGAGAGTTCACGTCCGTTATTCGCGTTCGCGTTTATCTCGTGAAAATAAAACCTTGATTAATTTATTAGACCAAAACTCATTAATCTTTTTAATTGTTCATATCGTCTCTGGATATGCGCATACATTATGACTGCTGAGTATTCGGTATATCTTCATTTGACATATTGACATGTATTGTATTACATCACATCATGTCATATCACATCATATCATATCGTGTCAGATACGACGAGATTAACTGAATTTTGACCCAGTAAATGGTAATCTTTATCATTCTTTATAAAAGTCACTTTATTATTCTTAGTTTCTCATCCGCTTATCGTTTTTCTTTTCTCTTTCTTTTTGCCTTTTAATTATTTCTCTCTTCGTCCAAATCGATCGCGATTATTCCTATCGCGTAATTCTCCGCCGTTCGTCTCTCCGCGAAGATAAAGACCAGAGACATTCCCGAAGGGGTGTGCGAGCTCGCGTGACGACGTCGGTGAAAAGAAGGATAGCGCAGATTAGAGAGGGGTGAATTAGAATTTCAGAAATCCACGCGGAACTTTTCGCGTTAGCTCAAGTCAAACTCCCCACGGCGAATGGGGTGCGAAGGAGGAAGAGTAGAAATGGACGTGGGGTGGACAAACCCCGTCGTTAAGTCTTCCCTTAATTAACCTAACCTTTTCCCTCTCATTCGCCCGGCGTTCTCGCCTTCTCTCGCAACCCCGTTTTCCTCTTGCACTCCGCTGCATACCGTGTCTCTCTCTATCTCTCTCTTTGGGCTCGTTTTAACCTTCTCATTGCGGAGGAAAATCTCCACTTACGTTCCTTGCGAGAGAAGAACACGCTCGGCGCGACGCGACGCGGGCCAAAATCGATCCTTTCGTCTCGTAGTTGAAATAATATCGGGAGACGCTCGCGAAGTTGCGGATATAATGCAAGTAGAAATTAAGCTCGAAATAATATAAAGCGTCTTTGTCGCTACAACGAGCGCGCCGCGCCTTCGAGGAATAATTCGAGACGGACGAAAGCGGATTATCGAGCGAGCCGCTATCGCGGAAGGAATTCGGATTGGAGTTTGCGTTTCCTCGTGGATTTAATCCCTCAAGTCCCCTCCTGCCCCTCCCCTTCGCCCAACTCCCCCGCAACTCTGTCTATGAAATGCATCTTTTCATCTCGCGTCGTTAACGCAAGCTTTTGATAGCCTCTCATCGATCGCACATAGCGTCAGCCATGGCATCCATCGACTTTACTTATTCAGCCAAGCACACCGTATGAAAAACGCACGGGGCTACCGATTGGACACCAGCGATTCGTCAGCAGGGGAATCCCATTTCCAAACTCGCTATCTGTTCTGCGGTTAAGCTTCGAGGAAACACGACAAACAATTTCCCAGCGTAACACACGACGGAGGCCGATAGAGAAAGAGAGAAAAAAAGGGAGACACAGGGAAAGAGGCACTTTCCTCGAGAACCGTTCGAGAACTCGCGAACTCGCTGTAAGTCGCCATGCGCGAAAGTAGTTTTACAAATCGCGAATGCGCGCGTCGACTCGCACCCACGACAAAGGAGATCAAGAGTTAAACGATAGCGCGAGCGAGCGAGCAGGCAAATGCGCGTTTGCAAAAGTGAGCGGCGCGCAAAGTCGATAAACCAATTCAAAGGACTGAGAGAGAAAGAGTCGCAGCGTGTGACTTCAAGAGATACAAATAACGCGGAGCAGAGCACTTTGACGCGCTCGTGGCGGCGCATCAAGACCGGCGAAAAACTCATCTTCATCCCCTTCGAGCCGAAAAGGGCCAGCGTCGCAAAGCGCTGAGCAGAAATTTGTTCCACCTTTTTAAACCGACGCGCGCGCACTCAAACATACACGCATCCGCCGGCGCGATGAGAGAGTTTGTTGTATCTAGGTCGGCAATCCTTTTTTGCCAGCCGGCGCAGATATACGGTTATACTCTATGCGTCGCCTAATGGGGTATAAGTGTGCCGTTGCGCGCGTGTGAGGGACGCAAAGGTGGCGAGAGAGTGGAAAAAAGTAGCCTGCGCTATTCGTCGTCGTGTAGCGGTGCATAATCGAGCTCCTCTGTGGCGAGGTTAATTAACCAACCATCCCCTGTTCCTTCGTCGCTCGCACCACGCTGATACTTGCCGTGCACAAATTGAATCGCGGGTCCATCGCGTTCCGTCGAGAGACTTCTCGACTCGGTTTTTCCTCGGTTCACCATGACCACGTCGTTCGAGTCTGCTCTCGAGCGCCTACCCCTTCATAAAGACGAGGCACGAACGCATATTATTCTTTCGACAAATCGTCGCGAACTCGTCACTCGTTACCTTGACGTCGAGCTAAAGAGAAGCTAAATGCTGCGTTAATTGCGACTACGCACCTCCTCGTGGTAGACGCGAGTTCGACGACGTGTACCGGCGCCTTGTTAGCATTCAAATTGTTAAAACGACATTTCGCATTAACGAGAGCGCGAGGATGCGCCGCGCAGCAATCCGCAACGACGTCTGCGTCTCGCTGGTCTCGTACCGAGTAACGAGCGTGCGAATCGTAAGCCTCGTAGATACGTACGTACGTTCGTTCGTTCGCGGAAGAGCACCACCTACTACCGCGATAACAAATCGACCCCGATATTTCACTCGATAATAAGTAGCAAACTGACCGCAGCCAGGAAGGATCCGCTGGGGTGGGCGAGAGGCCGCGGAATGCCGGAATGCGCCGGCGAGAGGAAAGAGTACGAGGCGAGGGCATAAAAAGAGGGTGGAAGCGGGACGGGGCGACGGCAGCGGCGGGAGAGATTGGCAAACGGGATTCGAGATCGGAAAAACGGTCCGCGAAGTCGCATGAATTTATGGGCGACATAAATCCAAGTTGCCGGCTCGCGCGCACCACGATTTTCGGAGGCCTTTGCGGACGTCGGCCTCTCTTCCTCTCTCTCTTTCTCTCTCGTTCTCCCTCCGCGGGGTTCGCGCCACCGTCCACCCCTTTCTTTTTTCCCCCGACAAAATCGGGAAAGACGATTCGCCCAGCCCCGTCGACGATGGTCGCGCGTGTGAACCGTCAACCGTTCTCTCCTCTCCTCTCCTCGCGTTCGACAACACGATATAAACGGCAGATATGACAATTCATAGCATCATAGCAGCAAACGGGGCGGACGCGGATTTAAGCGCACATTTCCGGCTCGGAACGAGGCGATATATGGATGGATCCCTCTGATCCGACGCCACGGAAATCTCCGGCCGAATTTTGCCGACGATGGGTGGCTCTCGTTAGGAGCAGGCGACCTCAAGAAATATCGTCACGTCGCGCGCCATATCGCCGTTTTGTCGACTGCACGTCGAGAATTTAATACGGCAAAATGAACCAGCCGCGCGAGCAAGCAGAATGAAATCTAGAAGACCGACGATCTTTCATTAAAACGACCTTGGCGTGACGACAAAACAAAGCCCGCGCGCGTACACGCGCCGTAATGGAAAGTGATTGATGATAGTTCGTTAAAGAGTATCTTGCGCTCCAAGTATCGCGCGACCGCGAGAAAATGTCGTCTCTCTTGGCGTCTGGGAGAGGAAAGAAACGACAGAGTGGCCGATTCGTTTACGTGCGAACGTAAGTCGAATTTGTTCCAATAATATTTCTCGTGCGCCTTCAACAATCCCGCGCGACAGGATTTGTTGCTGAGGAGAAATTATTCGATCGATGGAAATTGGCAGATTATACTCGCGAGTCGGAGAGTGCAAATTGCGAAAAAAATAATCCGCCAAATAAAGCGAAAATATTGGCGAAGTATCGTACTAATAATAGTCACTCGATATCAGATTTTTTTCACCGTTACTTCGCGTGGAACGAGATTGGCCTCATTATTTAACCTCGTCGGTACGTACGCGCATGTTTGCTGTACACATATGATGAATTTTAAATAACCGCGCGGATTTAAATCAACTTACAATATATTTTAATGTAATTTCGATGAAAAACATATGTTTCCTCCTGATTGCTCCGTCGTACATATTTCGACGAACGAAATCATGGGATCATGGGCGAAAATCAGAGGATTTTATACAAAATCACGTATTAAAAATAAACATCATCAATGCCTGTATAGGCTGCGGAATAAATTTCAGCATCGCGGAATATTACCATTTCTCGCAAAAGCTCAATCTCGTTATTTCTTTAACACCCACCAGCAAACTCATCGCCCCTCACCGACATTCGACGGGCTTTGGATATACTGTACAACAGCTAAAAATAAAAGACACGTATCTTTTTATACGTGCTCCCTCGCACTTTCAAGGGTTGAAGCGACCCCTCGAAGGAGATCAAATTGATTGCGAGCGAACATCTGTGAGGTACATGAAAGGGATATTTTAGGCAAAAGTTTTATGCTATCACGTGCTCTCTAAAAGAGCGTATATCTGAATTTTTCAAAAATATATTTTTCCTTTATATTCGCAATCCTCGAATGACACTTTTGAAAAATTCAAAAACGGATTTGGGAAGGATGTTAAATTCAACTTTTGTCTCGAACATTTTGTCACGTACTTCACGGCCTCGAGCACATTCGCCCACAATCAGTTTTATCAAATTCCCTGCGAGGGATTGATTCAAACTCTAACCGAAAAAGCATACATGTTCAAAAATACATGTTCCTCATTTTCAGCTGTTCCACGATGTATCCAATGCGCGTCGAAATCTGTGTGTGCGGGAAATACTTCCATATATTTTTTTATCAAACGTCGAAGATCGCGTCGAAAAAAATCTAATTTTATTTTTTTATGTCTTCTATATTTTTCTATATTTCTATATATTTACGAGATTTTGTATTGGCTGATATTTTTTCTCTGTTAATTTCTTATTGCTATAATTCCAAAAAAACAATAGCACGCAGAAAAATATCATTTCACTATTAAGAAAAGCAACTATTCAGTTTACTTTCTTTTTAAGCAATCGACAAAGAATATATTTTCGACAAAGAACAGTCTCTTGATAATAGTCTCAAGATATAATAAATCATTAAATAAATCTCATTAAATAAATGTAAAAGAATTTCATCATCACATGTTTCTTTAAAAAAGGAATTTATTTTTATTACAAAAATATTATAAAACTGTATTCAATAAAAAGCTGTCTCGATTCTATGCAGTAAGCAAACCGAATTTTTATTTTTAATTTGATATTCTTGAAAACACTAAATTTATCAGGATTCAGAATGCATTGGACAAATTGTACACCTGTAATGAACTTATGATGGATTCACGGATATAGAAACTCATAAAATACTCGAAACAAGTAACATTTACTCGGACGCAGTGTGTGCTTTCTGTATGTGGAATTATGCCAAAACGTTTACACGAAATATCCTCGCCTCGCGACGATTAAGCAAGCCGCAGAATCGACTCGAGGTCGCACTTAACGTCTCGTTCGCCAACGATCGCATTCCGTATCGCGTACACGTGACCCAGCCACCGTCGTCGGCTAAAGTCGATCGGAATCCACGCGGTGTTCCGCGCGTCAAGAACGAGAGGACAGGCCGCAGCGGCGGCGGCGGAGGGCAGAGTGATTAAAGCCAAGTTAATGTATCAAACAGCCGCAGCGGCCGTGCAAAACCGGGCCACCTATCCACTTCTCGGCGACTGCTTCTCGTCCCGACACGCGTCCTCTGCCGCGCCCGCGGTATGTCTCGGTTTCGGCTTACTGAACTATGTGTACGTCGACGACGGACGGGCCCGTCTCGACGGCGGCGGTGGCGGCGACGGCGGCCGTCGCGGTGCAAGGAGAACGCGCTTCGCTAGCTCGCTCGCTCGTTCGCAAACGCGGGTTGTCACCCTCGGCGTGATAAACTGCCGCGCGCTAACTACGCGAATTATTCCAAGTAGATGCCGGGCTTACTTGCTGAAGAAGTTCCGCCCGCACATCTCTCGGGCGGGCCTCGAGCCTTATACACGCTGCGCGAGCGAACACGCGGAACAAACGGGTCACACGGCGGCGGCCTCCTGGAGAAGGGGATGCGAACGGCGCTATGAAGGGATGCGAGAGCATTCCGCCGCGCTCGCACGAGCCCCTCCTTGCGGGCCGGCTTCTATGATCTCGCGCGGCTAACCAAAAACGGCCGGCCGTAATCGCGTTAGTTGCCGGAGGTATCCGAACACCTCGCAACTAATATCGGTCGTGACCCGCCCCGCGATTTACGTTATCGTTTGCGGCGCCGATCCCGAGATATCAGGGCGGTCCGGCAGGAGGGTGAAGATCGTAAGGTTGCAACAGAAGGGATTTCGTTGCCGCGCGGCTCACAGCACGTTCAACGACTTACAATCCGCCGACACGGCCGTACGCCACGCGTTGCGCAGTTTATTAAATAAAAAGGGATAGTCATTTGTAATCGGTTTAATTATTTAATCGCAGCACGACACAATCCGGCTACTCGCGCTTTATACATCTCGCTGGGAAATAATATAAATGGAAACGCGTCGCGCAGATGGAAAATTCGAAATATTCAGTCACGCGTATTACACACAACGATTTAGTAATAAAATCTAAATAATTCCTCGGCCGGACGGATAAAATTTATCCGAGCGTGCCTCTAACACAAACATACACACGGACAGAGAAAAAGAGAGAGAGAGAAATCGTTTGTGTCTGCGACAAATATACCATAAATTTCACGACTATTTTTAATTCTCGAGCGAAGCCACGTTAAACGACAATATTACTAATTAACAAGCGTTTTTCGTGCGTTGCGAGTACCCCTTTCCGGCGATCCTATGCGATCGTTGTCGAAATGAAAATCCAATCCCCTCGGGCGAACGACGTCGCAATGGGAATTGCGACTGCTCGCAGAGACCGATTAAGCTCGTCGGTATACAAGCGAAACGGTCGTCTCGAGATGTGATCCCGGTTCTTTCTTACGACGGTGCGCCCATCTTATAAGATGGCAATTGTCGAGCGGGAAATCACCGGTTTCTCAGCCTCACTCTCCCTCCCCCCTCTCTCTTTCTCTCTCTCTGTCCGTGTGTACCCAAAAACTGCTGGTAATCGCGCGAGCTTTCTACGAGAAGACTCGTGAGAGCCAAACGAGCGCGGGCCACCTGTTTGGTCGTACTTGCCAGCGCTCGCTAGTATTGTAACTGGTGACGCAACCAGTCCCTCCACTCCCTCCGGCACGAATGTAATTAGTGGGGAACTGAACAAGGATTGGCTATAACGGGGACATTCCGGTTAAACAAATTGAAAAGAACTGATAAAAATATCCGAAAAAACGGGCACGATAACCAAAATCAGAAAGAAAGAGAAAGAGAGAGAAAGAGTAGTTTGAAGAACAAGCAAAGATGGAATTATTAAATTTGACGTATTCGCGATGAGGAGAATAAGCTGCGCGAATTATAAAACGAAGCGAAAGCCCCCGATTGGAGATGCTGTCGAACACGCTTGCGATAAATACGAAACGCGAAATCCCTTACGCGGGGAGAACGCGTGGCGCGATTAAAATCATTCGCTCATAAATCTTTTGATTTTAATAAATCCCTTTTTAATGGGGTGATACAGACGCGCGGGGCGGGTATCAAGAGCTTAACGAAATCTACGGCGCCGACTAAGAGCTAAAGCTCTCGATGAGCAACTCGAGGTATTTTAAAGCGATAAAGTATCACACGGAAAAATCCAGTTCTACTGGCGCGATGTTTTTCCTCTGGAGAGCGGATTCAAGCCCGCCGATCCCACCGCCGCCTTCGCCTCCGCCTCCTCCGCGGTCTCGATCGATCTAATTGTAAGTACACCGGCGACGGCCGCCGCGACTCGATTCAGATGCAAATCATGGCAAACGAACTCCATTCGTCGTCGTCATCGTCGTAAGTTCGCGAGGGCGAAGGCCACCGAACATTGCCGTCAACGTGGAATTTGGCGGCGAGAATGTGTCCCAGCACGGACAACTTATGGCGCGAGGTTTCCTAGCGAAAAGAGAGAGAGAGAGAGAGAGAGAGAGAGAGAGAGAGAGAGAGAGAGAGAAATACGTGACGAGTGTTCATTCGCTGCGGGTGCATGTCGCCTCGCCTCGCCCTGGCGTAATGTTTCGCAAATATTGGCGTAGAAATCGGCTCCTTCGCCCTGCGGCCCCTGGAGGACCTTCCGCGGGATCTTCTCCGGTCTCCCAACCCCTCCCGGCCCCCCGTCTGCCGTCGAGAAGCCAGCAGTTGATCCAACTGCAGAGACCCGAGCCTAAATTGGCCCGATACATCCGACGAACGTGAAGCGAGTACATAACTCGATAAGCACACAAAATTTTCCTCGCCGTGTCTACCCATCCCGACGACGCGAGGACGAAGACGACGGCGAATATTTCAACGGGTGCGCCACAGCCGCGAGCGTTCTACGCTCGCCGTTTCGCCGAAAGGATAGTCCCGTGCTCTCGTACACGTCGCGCGCGCGTATGAGCACGGGAGATCTTTATTGCACGTGACGACTTTATTGCGACCGGGCCGTCGGCGCGGTAGAATTTCATCCAGATCCCGCCTTTTTGCTCCGCGAATTATTATCTCCGCGCCGCGCCTCGCCACACCTCGCCGCAATAAACGGAACGTGTAAAATAGCGCGGCATTATTGAAACCGTCGACTTTACGACTCGGGCGATTCGCCGATCAGCCGATCGATGTGCTAGACCGAACATCGCCGATGTAATCGTACGTCACCGCGATCAATTCCGGAGATGTGCACCATCGGCTTCACGTAAGTCACGAATGACGCTTCACGTAACGCCCCGTAGATCTAGAAATATGTCTGGGATAATGAATTCGTTAGGGGTGCGACGCGCTGAAACGCTTTCGTCTCGATGTGCGGAGAGGTGTGCGTCAAGATATAGCGAGCGTGAGATAAAAATGAACCGACTCTGATGTATAAAAAGAAGCCGAGTTTTCGTGCAGACCAAATTATAGGAAATATAATTAGAAATGCAATTATAGGAAATATAGGAAAAATAATTAGATATTAATTAAACGTGACACACCTTATTCGCATTTCCGACGTTTTTGCGCATAGATATTATAGTTCTCCTTCAGATAAATTTCTCTCAATTTTGTCATATTTTTAAGAACGTAAATATTTTTTATTTAAATTTGCCATGTTTCTAAGAACACAGTAATTTTTTTAATAGCATATTTCTCAGTTTGTAAAATATAAATAAGAGATATATATTGAGAAAAAAAATTATTTGGTGTTTATAGCTATAATTAAATAGAAAAATAATTATAAATTAGTCAAGAAAACCATTTTTAAATTAAATTTTATTACAATTTCGTCTACTGAAATAACCTTATGTGTATATTATTACTACCATTTTAAAGCAAAGAATAAATATAATTCGAACAAAAAATGACTGTAATTTTAGTTAAATCAACTATTTTTTTTCTCTCGGTGTATGAAATGAAAGGATAGTCAATTATTGCAGAATATCGATCTATGCCTCGCGCGGTTACAAAATTCTATAGTAATTTTTCCTATAAAATTCTCTCCAACGTATGCAACGTGTAAAACGAGAAACCACTCCATTAGAAAATTATATTTATTCATATCACACTATATGTATGTATGTGTGTGCAGATGAGAGCAAGCAGATTCTAAATAAAAGTCAACCCTTTCGTTCTAGCGTTAACGATAAGAACCGCTTAATTATTTTGCTGCGCGACCTCTCGCGATCTCGCCGCATCCTGCGAGATGAAAACCACTCGCCCTATGCTTTGCGCGAGACCGACGCGCGCAGAGGACGACCGGCCGGCAGATTTTAATATTTGCCGTCATATCTCAGCGGGGCGAACTTTCGACCGGAGCGAGCTGACTCTCACTTAAAATCACTTTATACGAATCGCGAGCACTTTTTCATTCGCCGTTTCGTAGCTCTCGAGTCCGAGCGGGGAAAGACTCCCATCGCCTCGTCCCTTTTCCCGACCCATAACCCATATCCCATGGATAACTCGCGAAAATCCATTTCGCCGTCGACGACTTCTGGAAACGCCCGCATTATTCTTGCCGACCCTCGCCTCTCTTTACATTATCCCGAAGACGTATGGTGTCGGATAACATTTTTCCCGAAAAACGTCGGCGGCGTCACGACGGCTCGCGTAGTGACATAGTAGCCGGCAGTTTTGTGGCGGAAAAAAAATTCCATAATGCCGCGCAAGTGAGCCGATCCCGTGTTATCGTCAGCGATGTACTTCGTCAACGCTTCGCCTATCGTTCGGACATATTGGCGAAGCATTTGTCTCTTAGAGTGTTTTTACACGGAGCCCCTCACAGCCGCGTGTTCCACTCGACTCCACTTTACGTTCCCTCGCGATATTTTTCATGGAAATAAATTTTATACGCACGTACGTGTAATTAATTTTGCGAAAAACCGTTCGAAAGGCGAACAAAGTGGGCAGATTTATGTTCAAAATTTACTTAGTTGAAAATAGACTTAGTTGATGAAATTGACAAATGTTCTCGAAATATCCAGCCTTTTATTTCCGAGTGATAAAAGCACAACAGCAAATAGATTGAAAACGCTCATTGAGATAAGATTTTTTTCTTTTTACAGATTATTCCTTTGCTTCAATCTACGATAATAAAACATTGATCTTGTTATTGCGACGATAGAAGGAGCGAGAGCCAGAAATTAGACGCGGTTCTATCGTGAACAAGAGAGACTGCAACAAGCCTGCCGAATAAAATGTCACGTTTCCTTCGAATCGACGATAAAAAAACTAACACAGATGCTTGCGTAATCGCGTATCGAGACGATTGCTCTTTGTTTCAAGTCTCTACATTGATTCGTTCGCGAGTTTTACTCTTGAAACCTCCGCATGCTCAGGAGCGGCGAACACAACCGCTACGCTGCAACGCTGTCGCGCGAATGCGGGCCGAGCAAGGGAGCGCGAGTGCGAACTCGAGCTGTGCGCCGCACATGCGCGTTGTAGACGCGACCGCGTGGCGTTTGACACTTGCAGGATGAGGCGCGCGCGAGGAGAAGGGAGCGAGCACGTGTTCGCGCGATCAGCTGATATAGTGGGAAGAGGCCCGCGCGTCAACACGACGCAGTGTGCCAAAAACTTAGAGCATATATATATGGAGGGGGAATTGCGTATGCCTTCTGTAGACCAAAAGTGTGTCTAAGATATGTGCGAGAGAGAAAGGTATACATTCTCTATGCGCCAACATGCGTCAGTTGTTACTGGACTACAAAATTATTGGTTTCAATATTTTTTTACTTGAATTCTATCAACTTTACCGAAAAATAGCAAGAGATAAAAATTGTTTATTTTCTTCTCATAGAGCTCGGAGAATTTTTTCAGAATTTTGTATTAACTTTTTAGTATTGCATTTTCTTGCGTTTTCTTGCATTTTCTTGAAATACTAGAAAATTAATACAAAATTCTGAAAAAATTCTCAGAGCTCTATGAGAAGAAAACAAATAACTTTTATCTCCTGTCAATTCTATAACCTAACTTGTCAACTTCAACGCATGCACACAGAGGACGAATAGGAACGTATAAAAGTATGAAACTTTTTTTAAAATACTCGTGAATAGTTCTATTATGTCTCACAGCAAAAAATTTGAAAAAAGTAAACATAACCCCAAACTCCATTATCTGTTACCCCTAATTACCGCAAACTTCATAACACCATGGTCCGAAAATCCATCACTTCAAACCTTATGATCTCAACTCCTAAACCTGATTACCCACGAGTTAAAAACCCCATACTCTATAACCCCATAACAGGATTATAGGGTTTAGAGTTTTTAACTCGTGAGTAATCCGATTTAAGAGTAATGGGACTATAAGGTTTGAAGTGATGGAGTTTCAGACCATGATGTTATGAAATTTGAGGTAATTAGGGATAAGAGGTAATGGAGTTTGGGGTTTTTCTGGGGTTATGTTTACTTTTTTCAAATTTTTGACAGTAAGATATTATAGTAAAACTATTCACGACTATTTTAAAACAAACTTCATCAAAAATCGATGCAAATCGATGCAGATTTGTGATGTAGGCAGAATTTTGTTCACCAAATGTGCTTTTTGGCACACTGTGCGACGTGGGGGAACGCGGACCAGCTCCCATTTTCGCGAAGCACCGCTATTCAGCAGGTGCCGCTGACTTAACTTCGATAATGCCGAAGCGATCGAAAATGCGGTTCGATACACTCGTCGTCGACACTTATGAGTCGTAGCGATTCGAAGTTGAACTCGTTGGAAAGCTGAGACTTTCGCATCTCCGATAGAAACGATATCATTTTTCCGTGATGCAAGCGTTAACTACTGAAGCGGATATAAAGTGTGTTTAATAAGGAAAAAAGCAATGAAAGCTTTCTTCTGATTCCGATGTTTCTGGAAATCGATCCATTTGTTTCGCGAAGTTGTGTGCAGAGGTGAGATGATGTACGAAAATTGCTGATATGCGTATATTGAATGCCGCCCGTCGCACAGTAGTATAAATCGCTATTTTAGCCGGACAAAAAATACGAAACAAATGTTGGAAATCTCTTTCTACTTTACTTCACTCAAGATAACAATGAGAAATCGTGCTGCGCACGCACCTGCTGTGAGGTGCGGCAATAGCTACGCGCCTGAACACTTACGCGGCATTGGTATAAAATGGCGTACACACATTGAGATGCAAAACATGGTTAATAAATGTGCATACAAATAGTTGTAAATTTATTTGTGTAAGTAGCACATAATAAATATTTTTTTTGTCAGTGGTAAATCTGTATTATTCAAATATAGACATATTATGTACGCTACAAAAAATGTACCGGGTTTTGCCGAAATACGGCCTTTATGTTATTATACTTGAGACATTTTCACATTATTCTGAGCAGATACGAACTGCGGTTATTTATGGTATAGAGAGGAGATCTAAATTTAAATAAATATACTCAAATTCAGAATTAACAGCCCAAAAAATATAAAAAAAGTCGTTTGTGCTAAAACTATCTATTTATTTGAATTTTGTCCGGCTAGAATAGCGATCTATACCACTGTGCATCGTATATTAGTAACCGCCAGCTGCGGTCATTGATGCGTTTATAATGAATAAATGTTTAAATGTGAAATATCGGTCTGCACAGTTTAATCATGGATGTGATCATTTATTTAATCATCGTCTATTTTCCGATAGAGAGATTCGGTTTTTTTGGGGTAAAAATTTATTAGTAAAGTTTAGATTCTTATAATAGAAAGTACTTAATTTTCGAGTTAAAACGAATTGAAACTAAGAAATCTTACTAAATAGTTATAAAAAGACATTTATAAAAGGTCAGTCTTCTCCATTTTAAATAAACATAAACTATAATTTAAAAAAAATGATAATGAAGAGCTTTTTCGGATTCTGATATCTCGGAAAATCTTCGTAAAATTGCACAAAAGGAAATGTGTTAAATTTTTATGGAAAAAACGCAAGAAAGAAAAATTAGATAACATTAAAAATAAATAAATAAAAATTAAATCGCTGATATCTTGATATCTTAAATCTCTGATATCAATAATTCCGTAATACATGTGTTACATGACAGATTTAGTTTACAAAAATGCTGAATATCCTGTACGTAATAACGTCCTGTACATCTAAGTTCATTCGCGGCATTTATACCGCGCGCGATTCCCCGGCAGATATCTAAAACCAATAAAGACCCGCAGACACATTCTCGCGTCCACACTGGCGGTTAACGAGGTACTAAGGAATCCGAAGACAGCCATTTGGTGGCTGAAAATTAGACCACTTAGGCTTAAACGACCCTGACGATTGCTCACGAGAGCTGCCGTAACTTTTAAGTCTGGCCGGCTTGGCGAAGACACGCCATTGTAATTACGATTCGATTCGGTTATTGAAGGTTAGCGCCGGAGCGAGAGGAGATATCACGAACTTGGACAAGCGCGACACGGGAACGCGACCGCACGAGAAACCGTAAAATATGTTTGACAGATTCATATCGGTGTCGTGCGGAGAACGCGTCACCCGCACGTGCAGTTCTCCCGTCGGAAAATAACAATTTACGCGAATAAGCGGATACTCGTATAAGCTCGATCTTAATCTAAATTCTTAACCTGACGAGAGAGAGAGAGAGAGAGAGAGAGAGAGAGAGAAAGAGAGAGAGAGGAGAGAAAGAAAAAAGGCCGAGAGAGAGGGGAAAAACAGCTTCACCAAAGCCACGGATGTTTATCGCGGAGAATTTCTCTCATAGTGGCCGATCGCTTTTCCGATACTTCCGAGTCACTCGTACGTCCATTAACGGCTACATCCGACGCG